>NC_081826.1:177834125-177897505 GCF_030867095.1 Alligator mississippiensis | reverse complement strand
GGCCCGTTTTTTTGGTTCCTAACCCCGTTTTTTGGTTCCTACCCCCGGTATTGCGCTTAAATGGGTCCTCCCGGAAACGGGGGCACGTTTTTTTGGTTCCTACCTCCGTTCTTTGGTTCCTACCCCCGGTGTCCCGCTTAAATGGGTCCCCACGGAAACGGGGGCCCGTTTTTTTGGTTCCTACCCCCGTTTTTTGGTTCCTACCCCCGGTGCCGCGCTTAAATGGGTCCCCCTGGAAACGGGGGCCCGTTTTTTTGGTTCCTACCCCCGTTTATTGGTTCCTACCCCCGGTGTTGCACTTAAATGGGTCCCCCCGGAAACGGAGGCCCGTTTTTTTGGTTCCTACCCCCGATTTTTGGTTCCTACCCCCGGTGTCGCGCTTAAACGGGTCCCCCCGGAAACGGGGGCCCGTTTTTTTTGGTTCCTAACCCCGTTTTTTGGTTCCTACCCCCGGTGTCACGCATAAATGGGTCCCCCCGTAAACGGGGGCCCTTTTTTTTGGTTCCTACCCCCGGTTTTTGGTTCCTACCCCCGGTGTCGCGCTTAAATGGGTCTCCCCGGAAAAGGGTGCCCGTTTTTTTGGTTCCTACCCCCGTTTTTTGGTTCCTAGCCCCGGTGCCGCACTTAAATGGGTCCTCCCGGAAACGGGGGCCCGTTTTTTTGGTTCCTACCCCCGTTTTTTGGTTCCTACCCCCGGTACCGCGGTTAAATGGGTCCTCCCGGAAACGGGGTCCCGTTTTTTTGGTTCCTACCTCCGTTCTTTGGTTCCTACCCCCGGTGTCCCGCTTAAATGGGTCCCCACGGAAACGGGGGCCCGTTTTTTTGGTTCCTACCCCCGTTTTTTGGTTCCTACCCCCGGTGTCGCGCTTAAATGGGTCCCCCGGAAACGGGGGCCCGTTTTTTTGGTTCCTTCCCCCGTTTTTTGGTTCCTACCCCCGGTGTCGCGCTTAAATGGGTCCCCACGGAAACGGGGGCCCGTTTTTTTGGTTCCTACCCCTGTTTTTTGGTTCATACCCCCGGTGTCGCGCTTAAGTGGGTCCCCCTGGAAACGGGGGCTCGTTTTTTTGGTTCCTACCCCGTTTTTTGGTTCCTACCCCCGGTGTCGCGCTTAAATGGGTCCCCCGGAAACGGGGGCCCGTTTTTTTGGTTCCTACCCCCGTTTTTTGGTTCCTACCCCCGGTGTCGCGCTTAAATGGGTCCCCCCGGAAACGGGGGCCCGTTTTTTTGGTTCCTACCCCCGTTTTTTGGTTCCTACCCCCGGTGTCGCGCTTAAATGGGTCCCCCCGGAAACGGGGGCCCGTTTTTTTGGTTCCTACCCCCGTTTATTGGTTCCTACCCCCGGTGTTGCACTTAAATGGGTCCCCCCGGAAACGGAGGCCCGTTTTTTTGGTTCCTACCCCCGATTTTTGGTTCCTACCCCCGGTGTCGCGCTTAAATGGGTCCCCCCGGAAACGGGGGCCCGTTTTTTTTGGTTCCTAACCCCGTTTTTTGGTTCCTACCCCCGGTGTCACGCATAAATGGGTCCCCCCGTAAACGGGGGCCCTTTTTTTTGGTTCCTACCCCCGTTTTTTGGTTCCTACCCCCGGTGTCGCGCTTAAATGGGTCTCCCCGGAAAAGGGGGCCCGTTTTTTTGGTTCCTACCCCCGTTTTTTGGTTCCTAGCCCCGGTGCCGCACTTAAATGGGTCCTCGCGGAAACGGGGTCCCGTTTTTTTGGTTCCTACCTCCGTTCTTTGGTTCCTACCCCCGGTGTCCCGCTTAAATGGGTCCCCACGGAAAGGGGGGCCCGTTTTTTTGGTTCCTACCCCCGTTTTTTGGTTCCTACCCCCGGTGTCGCGCTTAAATGGGTCCCCCGGAAACGGGGGCCCGTTTTTTTGGTTCCTACCCCCGTTTTTTGGTTCCTACCCCCGGTGCCGCGCTTAAATGGGTCCCCCCGGAAACGGGGGCCCGTTTTTTTGGTTCCTACCCCCGTTTTTTGGTTCCTACCCCTCGTGTCGCGCTTAAAGGTGTCCCCCCGGAAACGGGGGCCCGTTTTTTTGGTTCCTACCCCCGTTTTTTGGTTCCTTCCCCCGGTGTCGCGCTTAAATGGGTCCCCCCGGAAACGGGGGCCCGTTTTTTTGGTTCCTACCCCCGTTTTTTGGTTCCTACCCCCGGTGTCGCGCTTAAAGGGGTCCCCCCGGAAACGGGGGCCCGTTTTTTTGGTTCCTACCCCCGATTTTTGGTTCCTACCCCGGTGTCGCGCTTAAAAGGGTCCCCCCGGAAACGGGTGCAAGTTTTTTTGGTTCCTACCCCCGTTTTTTGGTTCCTACCCCCGGTGTCGCGCAAAAATGGGTCCCCCCGTAAACGGGGGCCCTTTTTTTTGGTTCCTACCCCCGTTTTTTGGTTCCTACCCCCGGTGTCGCGCATAAATGGGTCCCCCCGGAAACGGGGGCCCGTTTTTTTGGTTCCTACCCGTTTTTTGGTTCCTACCCCCGTGTCGCGCTTAAGTGGGTCCCCCTGGAAACGGGGGCCCGTTTTTTTGGTTCCTACCCCGTTTTTTCATTCCTACCCCCGGTGTCGCGCTTAAATGGGTCCCCCGGAAAAGGGGGCCCGTTTTTTTTGGTTCCTACCCCCGTTTTTTGGTTCCTACCCCCGGTGTCGCGCTTAAATGGGTCCCTCGGAAACGGGGGCCCGTTTTTTTGGTTCCTACCCCCGTTTTTTGGTTCCTACCCCCGGTGTCGCGCTTAAATGGGTCCCCCCGGAAACGGGGGCCCGTTTTTTTGGTTCCTACCCCCGTTTTTTGGTTCCTACCCCCGGTTTCGCGCTTAAATGGGTCCCCCCGGAAACGGGGGCCCGTTTTTTTGGTTCCTACGCCCGATTTTTGGTTCCTACCCCCAGTGTCGCGCTTAAATGGGTCCTCCCGGAAACGGGGGCCCGTTTTTTTGGTTCCTAACCCCGTTTTTTGGTTCCTACCCCCGGTGTCGCGCATAAATGGGTCCCCCCGTAAACGGGGGCCCTTTTTTTTGGTTCCTACCCCCGTTTTTTGGTTCCAACCCCTGGTGTCGCGCTTAAAGGGGTCCCCCCGGAAACGGGGGCCCATTTTTTTGGTTCCTAACCCCGTTTTTGGTTCCTACCCCCGGTGTCGCGCTCAAATGGGTCCCACCGGAAACGGGGGCCCGTTTTTTTGGTTCCTACCCCCGTTTTTTGGTTCCTTCCCCCGGTGTCGCGCTTAAATGGGTCCCCCCGGAAACGGGGGCCCGTTTTTTTGGTTCCTACCCCCGTTTTTTGGTTCCTACCCCCGGTGTCGCGCTTAAAGGGGTCCCCCCGGAAACGGGGGCCCGTTTTTTTGGTTCCTACCCCCGATTTTTGGTTCCTACCCCCGGTGTCGTGCTTAAAAGGGTCCCCCCGGAAACGGGTGCAAGTTTTTTTGGTTCCTACCCCCGTTTTTTGGTTCCTACCCCCGGTGTCGCGCATAAATGGGTCCCCCCGGAAACGGGTGCAAGTTTTTTTGGTTCCTACCCCCGTTTTTGGTTCCTACCCCCGGTGTCGCGCATAAATGGGTCCCCCCCGGAAACGGGGGCCCGTTTTTTTGGTTCCTACCCCCGTTTTTTAGTTCCTACCCCTGGTGTCGCGCTTAAAGGTGTCCCCACGGAAACGGGGGCCCGTTTTTTTGGTTCCTACCCCCGTTTTTTGGTTCCTACCCCCGGTGTCGCGCTCAAATGGGTCCTCCGGAAACTTTGGCACGTTTTTTTGGTTCCTACCTCCGTTCTTTGGTTCCTACCCCCCGGTGTCCCGCTTAAATGGGTCCCCACGGAAACGGGGGCCCGTTTTTTTTGGTTCCTACCCCCGTTTTTTGGTTCCTACCCCCGGTGCCGCGCTTAAATGGGTCCCCCTGGAAACGGGGGCCCGTTTTTTTGTTTCCTACCCCCGTTTTTTGGTTCCTACCCCCGGTGTCGCGCTTAAATGCGTCCCCCGGAAACGGGGGCCCGTTTTTTTGGTTCCTACCCCCGTTTTTTGGTTCCTACCCCTGGTGTCGCGCTTAAATGGGTCCCCCCGGAAACGGGGGCCCGTTTTTTTGGTTCCTACCCCCGATTTTTGGTTCCTACCCCCGGTGTCGCGCTTAAACGGGTCCCCACGGAAACGGGGGCCCGTTTTTTTGGTTCCTACCCGTTTTTTGGTTCCTACCCCCGGTGTCGCGCTTAAGTGGGTCCCCCTGGAAACGGGGGCCCGTTTTTTTGGTTCCTACCCCGTTTTTTCGTTCCTACCCCCGGTGTCGCGCTTAAATGGGTCCCCCGGAAACGGGGGCCCGTTTTTTTGGTTCCTACCCCCGTTTTTTGGTTCCTACCCCCGGTGTCGCGCTTAAATGGGTCCCTCGGAAACGGGGGCCCGTTTTTTTGGTTCCTACCCCCGTTTTTTGGTTCCTACCCCCGGTGTCGCGCTTAAATGGGTCCCCCCGGAAACGGGGGCCCGTTTTTTTGGTTCCTACCCCCGTTTTTTGGTTCCTACCCCCGGTGTCGCGCTTAAATGGGTCCCCCCGGAAACGGGGGCCCGTTTTTTTGGTTCCTACGCCCGATTTTTGGTTCCTACCCCCAGTGTCGCGCTTAAATGGGTCCTCCCGGAAACGGGGGCCCGTTTTTTTGGTTCCTAACCCCGTTTTTTGGTTCCTACCCCCGGTGTCGCGCATAAATGGGTCCCCCCGTAAACGGGGGCCCTTTTTTTTGGTTCCTACCCCCGTTTTTTGGTTCCAACCCCTAGTGTCGCGCTTAAAGGGGTCCCCCCGGAAACGGGGGCCCATTTTTTTGGTTCCTAACCCCGTTTTTGGTTCCTACCCCCGGTGTCGCGCTCAAATGGGTCCCACCGGAAACGGGGGCCCGTTTTTTTGGTTCCTACCCCCGTTTTTTGGATCCTACCCCCGGTGTCGCGCTTAAGTGGGTCCCCGTGGAAACGGGGGCCCGTTTTTTTGGTTCCTACCCCTTTTTTGGTTCCTACCCCCGGTGTCGCGCTTAAATGGGTTTCCCAGAAACGGGGGCCCATTTTTTTGGTTCCTACCCCCGTTTTTTGATTCCTACCCCAGGTGTCGCGCTTAAATGGGTCCCCCCGGAAACGGGGGCCCGTTTTTTTGGTTCCTACCCCCGTTTTTTGGTTCCTACCCCCGGTGTCGCGCTCAAATGGGTCCCCCCGGAAACGGGGCCCCGTTTTTTTGGTTCCTACCCCCGTTTTTTGGATCCTAACCCCGGTGCCGCGCTTTAATGGGTCCCCCCGGAAACGGGGGCCCTTTTTTTGGTTCCTACCCCCGTTTTTTGGTTCCTACCCCCGGTGTCGCGGTTAAAGGAGTCCCCCCGGAAACGGGGGCCCGTTTTTTTGGTTCCTACCCCGATTTTTGGTTCCTACCCCCGGTGTCGCGCTTAAAAGGGTCCCCCCGGAAACGGGTGCAAGTTTTTTTGGTTCCTACCCCCGTTTTTTGGTTCCTACCCCCGGTGTCGCGCATAAATGGGTCCCCCCGGAAACGGGTGCAAGTTTTTTTCGTTCCTACCCCCGTTTTTTGGTTCCTACCCCCGGTGCCGCGCATAAATGGGTCCCCCCGGAAACGGGGGCCCGTTTTTTTGGTTCCTAACCCCGTTTTTTGGTTCCTACCCCCGGTGTCGCGCTCAAATGGGTCCCCCCGGAAACGGGGGCCCGTTTTTTTTGGTTCCTACCCCCGTTTTTTCGTTCCTACCCCCGGTGTCGCGCTTAAATGGGTCCCCCGGAAACGGGGGCCCGTTTTTTTGGTTCCTACCCCCGTTTTTTGGTTCCTACCCCCGGTGTCGCGCTTAAATGGGTCCCTCGGAAACGGGGGCCCGTTTTTTTGGTTCCTACCCCCGTTTTTTGGTTCCTACCCCCGGTGTCGCGCTTAAATGGGTCCCCCCGGAAACGGGGGCCCGTTTTTTTGGTTCCTACCCCCGTTTTTTGGTTCCTACCCCCGGTGTCGCGCTTAAATGGGTCCCCCCGGAAACGGGGGCCCGTTTTTTTGGTTCCTACGCCCGATTTTTGGTTCCTACCCCCAGTGTCGCGCTTAAATGGGTCCTCCCGGAAACGGGGGCCCGTTTTTTTGGTTCCTAACCCCGTTTTTTGGTTCCTACCCCCGGTGTCGCGCATAAATGGGTCCCCCCGTAAACGGGGGCCCTTTTTTTTGGTTCCTACCCCCGTTTTTTGGTTCCAACCCCTGGTGTCGCGCTTAAAGGGGTCCCCCCGGAAACGGGGGCCCATTTTTTTGGTTCCTAACCCCGTTTTTGGTTCCTACCCCCGGTGTCGCGCTCAAATGGGTCCCACCGGAAACGGGGGCCCGTTTTTTTGGTTCCTACCCCCGTTTTTTGGTTCCTACCCCCAGTGTCGCGCTTAAATGGGTCCTCCCGGAAACGGGGGCCCGTTTTTTTGGTTCCTAACCCCGTTTTTTGGTTCCTACCCCCGGTGTCGCGCATAAATGTGTCCCCCCGTAAACGGGGGCCCTTTTTTTTGGTTCCTACCCCCGTTTTTTGGTTCCAACCCCTGGTGTCGCGCTTAAAGGGGTCCCCCCGGAAACGGGGGCCCATTTTTTTGGTTCCTAACCCCGTTTTTGGTTCCTACCCCGGTGTCGCGCTCAAATGGGTCCCACCGGAAACGGGGGGCCCGTTTTTTTGGTTCCTACCTCCGTTTTTTGGATCCTACCCCCGGTGTCGCGCTTAAGTGGGTCCCCCTGGAAACGGGGGCCCGTTTTTTTGGTTCCTACCCCTTTTTTGGTTCCTACCCCCGGTGTCGCGCTTAAATGGGTCCCCCAGAAACGGGGGCCCGTTTTTTTTGGTTCCTACCCCCGTTTTTTGATTCCTACCCCCGGTGTCGCGCTTAAATGGGTCCCCCCGGAAACGGGGGCCCGTTTTTTTGGTTCCTACCCCCGTTTTTTGGTTCCTACCCCCGGTGTCGCGCTCAAATGGGTCCCCCCGGAAACGGGGGCCCGTTTTTTTGGTTCCTACCCCCGTTTTTTGGATCCTAACCCCGGTGCCGCGCTTTAATGGGTCCCCCCGGAAACGGGGGCCCTTTTTTTGGTTCCTACCCCCGTATTTTGGTTCCTACCCCTGGTGTCGCGCTTAAATGGGTCCCCCCGGAAACTGGAGCCCGTTTTTTTGGTTCCTACCCCCGTTTTTTGGTTCCTACCCCCGGTGTCGCGGTTAAAGGGGTCCCCCCGGAAACGGGGGCCCGTTTTTTTGGTTCCTACCCCCGATTTTTGGTTCCTACCCCCGGTGTCGCGCTTAAAAGGGTCCCCCCGGAAACAGGTGCAAGTTTTTTTGGTTCCTACCCCCGTTTTTTGGTTCCTACCCCCGGTGTCGCGCATAAATGGGTCCCCCCGGAAACGGGTGCAAGTTTTTTTCGTTCCTACCCCCGTTTTTTGGTTCCTACCCCCGGTGCCGCGCATAAATGGGTCCCCCCGGAAACGGGGGCCCGTTTTTTCGGTTCCTAACCCCGTTTTTTGGTTCCTACCCCCGGTGTCGCGCTCAAATGGGTCCCCCCGGAAACGGGGGCCCGTTTTTTTTGGTTCCTACCCCCGTTTTTTGGTCCTACCCCCGGTGTCGCGCTCAAATGGGTCCCCCCGGAAACGGGGGCCCGTTTTTTTGGTTCCTACCCCCGTTTTTTGGTTCCTACCCCCGGTGTAGCGCTTAAATGGGTCCCCCCGGAAACGGGGGCCCGTTTTTTTGGTTCCTACCCCCGTTTTTTGGTTCCTTCCCCCGGTGTCGTGCTTAAATGGGTCCCCCCGGAAACGGGGGCCCGTTTTTTTGGTTCCTACCCCCGTTTTTTGGTTCCTTCCCCCGGTGTCGTGCTTAAATGGGTCCCCCCGGAAACGGGGGCCCGTTTTTTTGGTTCCTACCCCCGTTTTTTGGTTCCTACCCCCGGTGTCGCGCTTAAAGGGGTCCCCCCGGAAACGGGGGCCCGTTTTTTTGGTTCCTACCCCCGATTTTTGGTTCCTACCCCCGGTGTCGCGCTTAAAAGGGTCCCCCGGAAACGGGTGCAAGTTTTTTTGGTTCCTACCCCCGTTTTTTGGTTCCTACCCCCGGTGTCGCGCATAAATGGGTCCCCCCGGAAACGGGTGCAAGTTTTTTTGGTTCCTACCCCCGTTTTTTGGTTCCTACCCCCGGTGTCGCGCATAAATGGGTCCCCCCGGAAACGGGGGCCCGTTTTTTTGGTTCCTACCCCCGTTTTTTAGTTCCTACCCCTGGTGTCGCGCTTAAAGGTGTCCCCACGGAAACGGGGGCCCGTTTTTTTGGTTCCTACCCCCGTTTTTTGGTTCCTACCCCCGGTGTCGCGCTCAAATGGGTCCTCCCGGAAACTTTGGCACGTTTTTTGGTTCCTACCTCCGTTCTTTGGTTCCTACCCCCGGTGTCCCGCTTAAATGGGTCCCCACGGAAACGGGGGCCCGTTTTTTTGGTTCCTACCCCCGTTTTTTGGTTCCTACCCCCGGTGCCGCGCTTAAATGGGTCCCCCTGGAAACGGGGGCCCGTTTTTTTGTTTCCTACCCCCGTTTTTTGGTTCCTACCCCCAGTGTCGCGCTTAAATGGGTCCCCCGGAAACGGGGGCCCGTTTTTTTTGGTTCCTACCCCCGTTTTTTGGTTCCTCCCCCTGGTGTCGCGCTTAAATGGGTCCCCCCGGAAACGGGGGCCCGTTTTTTTGGTTCCTACCCCCGATTTTTGGTTCCTACCCCCGGTGTCGCGCTTAAACGGGTCCCCACGGAAACGGGGGCCCGTTTTTTTGGTTCCTACCCGTTTTTTGGTTCCTACCCCCGGTGTCGCGCTTAAGTGGGTCCCCCTGGAAACGGGGGCCCGTTTTTTTGGTTCCTACCCCGTTTTTTCGTTCCTACCCCCGGTGTCGCGCTTAAATGGGTCCCCCGGAAACGGGGGCCCGTTTTTTTGGTTCCTACCCCCGTTTTTTGGTTCCTACCCCCGGTGTCGCGCTTAAATGGGTCCCCCCGGAAACGGGGGCCCGTTTTTTTGGTTCCTACCCCCGTTTTTTGGTTCCTACCCCCGGTGTCGCGCTTAAATGGGTCCCCCCGGAAACGGGGGCCCGTTTTTTTGGTTCCTACCCCCCGTTTTTTGGTTCCTACCCCCGGTGTCGCGCTTAAATGGGTCCCCCCGGAAACGGGGGCCCGTTTTTTTGGTTCCTACGCCCGATTTTTGGTTCCTACCCCCAGTGTCGCGCTTAAATGGGTCCTCCCGGAAACGGGGGCCCGTTTTTTTGGTTCCTAACCCCGTTTTTTGGTTCCTACCCCCGGTGTCGCGCATAAATGGGTCCCACCGTAAACGGGGGCCCTTTTTTTTGGTTCCTACCCCCGTTTTTTGGTTCCAACCCCTGGTGTCGCGCTTAAAGGGGTCCCCCCGGAAACGGGGGCCATTTTTTTGGTTCCTAACCCCGTTTTTGGTTCCTACCCCCGGTGTCGCGCTCAAATGGGTCCCACCGGAAACGGGGGCCCGTTTTTTTTGGTTCCTACCCCCGTTTTTTGGATCCTACCCCCGGTGTCGCGCTTAAGTGGGTCCCCCTGGAAACGGGGGCCCGTTTTTTTGGTTCCTACCCCCGATTTTTGGTTCCTACCCCCGGTGTCGCGCTTAAACGGGTCCCCACGGAAACGGGGGCCCGTTTTTTTGGTTCCTACCCGTTTTTTGGTTCCTACCCCCGGTGTCGCGCTTAAGTGGGTCCCCCTGGAAACGGGGGCCCGTTTTTTTGGTTCCTACCCCGTTTTTTCGTTCCTACCCCCGGTGTCGCGCTTAAATGGGTCCCCCGGAAACGGGGGCCCGTTTTTTTGGTTCCTACCCCCGTTTTTTGGTTCCTACCCCCGGTGTCGCGCTTAAATGGGTCCCTCGGAAACGGGGGCCCGTTTTTTTGGTTCCTACCCCCGTTTTTTGGTTCCTACCCCCGGTGTCGCGCTTAAATGGGTCCCCCCGGAAACGGGGGCCCGTTTTTTTGGTTCCTACCCCCGTTTTTTGGTTCCTACCCCCGGTGTCGCGCTTAAATGGGTCCCCCCGGAAACGGGGGCCCGTTTTTTTGGTTCCTACGCCCGATTTTTGGTTCCTACCCCCAGTGTCGCGCTTAAATGGGTCCTCCCGGAAACGGGGGCCCGTTTTTTTGGTTCCTAACCCCGTTTTTTGGTTCCTACCCCCGTTTTTTGGTTCCAACCCCTGGTGCCGCGCTTAAAGGGGTCCCCCCGGAAACGGGGGCCCATTTTTTTGGTTCCTAACCCCGTTTTTGGTTCCTACCCCCGGTGTCGCGCTCAAATGGGTCCCACCGGAAACGGGGGCCCGTTTTTTTGGTTCCTACCCCCGTTTTTTGGATCCTACCCCCGGTGTCGCGCTTAAGTGGGTCCCCCGGGAAACGGGGGCCCGTTTTTTTGGTTCCTACCGCTTTTTTTGTTCCTACCCCCGGTGTCGCGCTTAAATGGGTCCCCCAGAAACGGGGGCCCGTTTTTTTGGTTCCTACCCCCGTTTTTTGATTCCTACCCCCGGTGTCGCGCTTAAATGGGTCCCCCCGGAAACGGGGGCCCGTTTTTTTGGTTCCTACCCCCGTTTTTTGGTTCCTACCCCCGGTGTCGCGCTCAAATGGGTCCCCCCGGAAACGGGGGCCCGTTTTTTTGGTTCCTACCCCCGTTTTTTGGATCCTAACCCCGGTGCCGCGCTTTAATGGGTCCCCCCGGAAACGGGGGCCCTTTTTTTGGTTCCTACCCCCGTATTTTGGTTCCTACCCCTGGTGTCGCGCTTAAATGGGTCCCCCCGGAAACGGGAGCCCGTTTTTTTGGTTCCTACCCCCGTTTTTTGGTTCCTACCCCCGGTGTCGCGGTTAAAGGGGTCCCCCCGGAAACGGGGGCCCGTTTTTTTGGTTCCTACCCCCGATTTTTGGTTCCTACCCCCGGTGTCGCGCTTAAAAGGGTCCCCCCGGAAACGGGTGCAAGTTTTTTTGGTTCCTACCCCCGTTTTTTGGTTCCTACCCCCGGTGTCGCGCATAAATGGGACCCCCCGGAAACGGGTGCAAGTTTTTTTCGTTCCTACCCCCGTTTTCTGGTTCCTACCCCCGGTGCCGCGCATAAATGGGTCCCCCCGGAAACGGGGGCCCGTTTTTTTGGTTCCTAACCCCGTTTTTTGGTTCCTACCCCCGGTGTCGCGCTCAAATGGGTCCCCCCGGAAACGGGGGCCCGTTTTTTTGGTTCCTACCCCCGTTTTTTGGTTCCTACCCCCGGTGTCGCGCTCAAATGGGTCCCCCCGGAAACGGGGGCCCGTTTTTTTGGTTCCTACCCCCGTTTTTTGGTTCCTACCCCCGGTGTAGCGCTTAAATGGGTCCCCCCGGAAACGGGGGCCCGTTTTTTTGGTTCCTACCCCCGTTTTTTGGTTCCTTCCCCCGGTGTCGTGCTTAAATGGGTCCCCCCGGAAACGGGGGCCCGTTTTTTTGGTTCCTACCCCCGTTTTTTGGTTCCTACCCCCGGTGTCGCGCTTAAAGGGGTCCCCCCGGAAACGGGGGCCCGTTTTTTTGGTTCCTACCCCCGATTTTTGGTTCCTACCCCCGGTGTCGCGCTTAAAAGGGTCCCCCCGGAAACGGGTGCAAGTTTTTTTGGTTCCTACCCCCGTTTTTTGGTTCCTACCCCCGGTGTCGCGCATAAATGGGTCCCCCCGGAAACGGGTGCAAGTTTTTTTGGTTCCTACCCCCGTTTTTTGGTTCCTACCCCCGGTGTCACGCATAAATGCGTCCCCCCGGAAACGGGGGCCCGTTTTTTTGGTTCCTACCCCCGTTTTTTAGTTCCTACCCCTGGTGTCGCGCTTAAAGGTGTCCCCACGGAAACGGGGGCCCGTTTTTTTGGTTCCTACCCCCGTTTTTTGGTTCCTACCCCCGGTGTCGCGCTCAAATGGGTCCTCCCGGAAACTTTGGCACGTTTTTTTGGTTCCTACCTCCGTTCTTTGGTTCCTACCCCCGGTGTCCCGCTTAAATGGGTCCCCACGGAAACGGGGGCCCGTTTTTTTGGTTCCTACCCCCGTTTTTTGGTTCCTACCCCCGGTGCCGCGCTTAAATGGGTCCCCCTGGAAACGGGGGCCCGTTTTTTTGTTTCCTACCCCCGTTTTTTGGTTCCTACCCCCGGTGTCGCGCTTAAATGGGTCCCCCGGAAACGGGGGCCCGTTTTTTTGGTTCCTACCCCCGTTTTTTGGTTCCTCCCCCTGGTGTCGCGCTTAAATGGGTCCCCCCGGAAACGGGGGCCCGTTTTTTTGGTTCCTACCCCCGATTTTTGGTTCCTACCCCCGGTGTCGCGCTTAAACGGGTCCCCACGGAAACGGGGGCCCGTTTTTTTGGTTCCTACCCGTTTAATGGTTCCTACCCCCGGTGTCGCGCTTAAGTGGGTCCCCCTGGAAACGGGGGCCCGTTTTTTTGGTTCCTACCCCGTTTTTTCGTTCGTACCCCCGGTGTCGCGCTTAAATGGGTCCCCCGGAAACGGGGGCCCGTTTTTTTGGTTCCTACCCCCGTTTTTTGGTTCCTACCCCCGGTGTCGCGCTTAAATGGGTCCCCCCGGAAACGGGGGCCCGTTTTTTTGGTTCCTACCCCCGTTTTTTGGTTCCTACCCCCGGTGTCGCGCTTAAATGGGTCCCCCCGGAAACGGGGGCCCGTTTTTTTGGTTCCTACCCCCGTTTTTTGGTTCCTACCCCCGGTGTCGCGCTTAAATGGGTCCCCCCGGAAACGGGGGCCCGTTTTTTTGGTTCCTACGCCCGATTTTTGGTTCCTACCCCCAGTGTCGCGCTTAAATGGGTCCTCCCGGAAACGGGGGCCCGTTTTTTTGGTTCCTAACCCCGTTTTTTGGTTCCTACCCCCGGTGTCGCGCATAAATGGGTCCCCCCGTAAACGGGGGCCCTTTTTTTTGGTTCCTACCTCCGTTTTTTGGTTCCTACCCCTGGTGTCGCGCTTAAATGGGTCCCCCCGGAAACGGGGGCCCGTTTTTTTGGTTCCTACCCCCGATTTTTGGTTCCTACCCCCGGTGTCGCGCTTAAACGGGTCCCCACGGAAACGGGGGCCCGTTTTTTTGGTTCCTACCCGTTTTTTGGTTCCTACCCCCGGTGTCGCGCTTAAGTGGGTCCCCCTGGAAACGGGGGCCCGTTTTTTTGGTTCCTACCCCGTTTTTTCGTTCCTACCCCCGGTGTCGCGCTTAAATGGGTCCCCCGGAAACGGGGGCCCGTTTTTTTGGTTCCTACCCCCGTTTTTTGGTTCCTACCCCCGGTGTCGCGCTTAAATGGGTCCCTCGGAAACGGGGGCCCGTTTTTTTGGTTCCTACCCCCGTTTTTTGGTTCCTACCCCCGGTGTCGCGCTTAAATGGGTCCCCCCGGAAACGGGGGCCCGTTTTTTTGGTTCCTACCCCCGTTTTTTGGTTCCTACCCCCGGTGTCGCGCTTAAATGGGTCCCCCCGGAAACGGGGGCCCGTTTTTTTGGTTCCTACGCCCGATTTTTGGTTCCTACCCCCAGTGTCGCGCTTAAATGGGTCCTCCCGGAAACGGGGGCCCGTTTTTTTGGTTCCTAACCCCGTTTTTTGGTTCCTACCCCCGTTTTTTGGTTCCAACCCCTGGTGCCGCGCTTAAAGGGGTCCCCCCGGAAACGGGGGCCCATTTTTTTGGTTCCTAACCCCGTTTTTGGTTCCTACCCCCGGTGTCGCGCTCAAATGGGTCCCACCGGAAACGGGGGCCCGTTTTTTTGGTTCCTACCCCCGTTTTTTGGATCCTACCCCCGGTGTCGCGCTTAAGTGGGTCCCCCGGGAAACGGGGGCCCGTTTTTTTGGTTCCTACCCCTTTTTTTGTTCCTACCCCCGGTGTCGCGCTTAAATGGGTCCCCCAGAAACGGGGGCCCGTTTTTTTGGTTCCTACCCCCGTTTTTTGATTCCTACCCCCGGTGTCGCGCTTAAATGGGTCCCCCCGGAAACGGGGGCCCGTTTTTTTTTTTCCTACCCCCGTTTTTTGGTTCCTACCCCCGGTGTCGCGCTCAAATGGGTCCCCCCGGAAACGGGGGCCCGTTTTTTTGGTTCCTACCCCCGTTTTTTGGATCCTAACCCCGGTGCCGCGCTTTAATGGGTCCCCCCGGAAACGGGGGCCCTTTTTTTGGTTCCTACCCCCGTATTTTGGTTCCTACCCCTGGTGTCGCGCTTAAATGGGTCCCCCCGGAAACGGGAGCCCGTTTTTTTGGTTCCTACCCCCGTTTTTTGGTTCCTACCCCCGGTGTCGCGGTTAAAGGGGTCCCCCCGGAAACGGGGGCCCGTTTTTTTGGTTCCTACCCCCGATTTTTGGTTCCTACCCCCGGTGTCGCGCTTAAAAGGGTCCCCCCGGAAACGGGTGCAAGTTTTTTTGGTTCCTACCCCCGTTTTTTGGTTCCTACCCCCGGTGTCGCGCATAAATGGGTCCCCCCGGAAACGGGTGCAAGTTTTTTTCGTTCCTACCCCCGTTTTCTGGTTCCTACCCCCGGTGCCGCGCATAAATGGGTCCCCCCGGAAACGGGGGCCCGTTTTTTTGGTTCCTAACCCCGTTTTTTGGTTCCTACCCCCGGTGTCGCGCTCAAATGGGTCCCCCCGGAAACGGGGGCCCGTTTTTTTGGTTCCTACCCCCGTTTTTTGGTTCCTACCCCCGGTGTCGCGCTCAAATGGGTCCCCCCGGAAACGGGGGCCCGTTTTTTTGGTTCCTACCCCCGTTTTTTGGTTCCTACCCCCGGTGTAGCGCTTAAATGGGTCCCCCCGGAAACGGGGGCCCGTTTTTTTGGTTCCTACCCCCGTTTTTTGGTTCCTTCCCCCGGTGTCGCGCTTAAATGGGTCCCCCCGGAAACGGGGGCCCGTTTTTTTGGTTCCTACCCCCGTTTTTTGGTTCCTACCCCCGGTGTCGCGCTTAAAGGGGTCCCCCCGGAAACGGGGGCCCGTTTTTTTGGTTCCTACCCCCGATTTTTGGTTCCTACCCCCGGTGTCGTGCTTAAAAGGGTCCCCCCGGAAACGGGTGCAAGTTTTTTTGGTTCCTACCCCCGTTTTTTGGTTCCTACCCCCGGTGTCGCGCATAAATGGGTCCCCCCGGAAACGGGTGCAAGTTTTTTTGGTTCCTACCCCCGTTTTTTGGTTCCTACCCCCGGTGTCGCGCATAAATGGGTCCCCCCGGAAACGGGGGCCCGTTTTTTTGGTTCCTACCCCCGTTTTTTAGTTCCTACCCCTGGTGTCGCGCTTAAAGGTGTCCCCACGGAAACGGGGGCCCGTTTTTTTGGTTCCTACCCCCGTTTTTTGGTTCCTACCCCCGGTGTCGCGCTCAAATGGGTCCTCCCGGAAACTTTGGCACGTTTTTTTGGTTCCTACCTCCGTTCTTTGGTTCCTACCCCCGGTGTCCCGCTTAAATGGGTCCCCACGGAAACGGGGGCCCGTTTTTTTGGTTCCTACCCCCGTTTTTTGGTTCCTACCCCCGGTGCCGCGCTTAAATGGGTCCCCCTGGAAACGGGGGCCCGTTTTTTTGTTTCCTACCCCCGTTTTTTGGTTCCTACCCCCGGTGTCGCGCTTAAATGCGTCCCCCGGAAACGGGGGCCCGTTTTTTTGGTTCCTACCCCCGTTTTTTGGTTCCTCCCCCTGGTGTCGCGCTTAAATGGGTCCCCCCGGAAACGGGGGCCCGTTTTTTTGGTTCCTACCCCCGATTTTTGGTTCCTACCCCCGGTGTCGCGCTTAAACGGGTCCCCACGGAAACGGGGGCCCGTTTTTTTGGTTCCTACCCGTTTTTTGGTTCCTACCCCCGGTGTCGCGCTTAAGTGGGTCCCCCTGGAAACGGGGGCCCGTTTTTTTGGTTCCTACCCCGTTTTTTCGTTCCTACCCCCGGTGTCGCGCTTAAATGGGTCCCCCGGAAACGGGGGCCCGTTTTTTTGGTTCCTACCCCCGTTTTTTGGTTCCTACCCCCGGTGTCGCGCTTAAATGGGTCCCTCGGAAACGGGGGCCCGTTTTTTTGGTTCCTACCCCCGTTTTTTGGTTCCTACCCCCGGTGTCGCGCTTAAATGGGTCCCCCCGGAAACGGGGGCCCGTTTTTTTGGTTCCTACCCCCGTTTTTTGGTTCCTACCCCCGGTGTCGCGCTTAAATGGGTCCCCCCGGAAACGGGGGCCCGTTTTTTTGGTTCCTACGCCCGATTTTTGGTTCCTACCCCCAGTGTCGCGCTTAAATGGGTCCTCCCGGAAACGGGGGCCCGTTTTTTTGGTTCCTAACCCCGTTTTTTGGTTCCTACCCCCGGTGTCGCGCATAAATGGGTCCCCCCGTAAACGGGGGCCCTTTTTTTTGGTTCCTACCCCCGTTTTTTGGTTCCAACCCCTAGTGTCGCGCTTAAAGGGGTCCCCCCGGAAACGGGGGCCCATTTTTTTGGTTCCTAACCCCGTTTTTGGTTCCTACCCCCGGTGTCGCGCTCAAATGGGTCCCACCGGAAACGGGGGCCCGTTTTTTTGGTTCCTACCCCCGTTTTTTGGATCCTACCCCCGGTGTCGCGCTTAAGTGGGTCCCCGTGGAAACGGGGGCCCGTTTTTTTGGTTCCTACCCCTTTTTTGGTTCCTACCCCCGGTGTCGCGCTTAAATGGGTTTCCCAGAAACGGGGGCCCATTTTTTTGGTTCCTACCCCCGTTTTTTGATTCCTACCCCAGGTGTCGCGCTTAAATGGGTCCCCCCGGAAACGGGGGCCCGTTTTTTTGGTTCCTACCCCCGTTTTTTGGTTCCTACCCCCGGTGTCGCGCTCAAATGGGTCCCCCCGGAAACGGGGCCCCGTTTTTTTGGTTCCTACCCCCGTTTTTTGGATCCTAACCCCGGTGCCGCGCTTTAATGGGTCCCCCCGGAAACGGGGGCCCTTTTTTTGGTTCCTACCCCCGTTTTTTGGTTCCTACCCCCGGTGTCGCGGTTAAAGGAGTCCCCCCGGAAACGGGGGCCCGTTTTTTTGGTTCCTACCCCCGATTTTTGGTTCCTACCCCCGGTGTCGCGCTTAAAAGGGTCCCCCCGGAAACGGGTGCAAGTTTTTTTGGTTCCTACCCCCGTTTTTTGGTTCCTACCCCCGGTGTCGCGCATAAATGGGTCCCCCCGGAAACGGGTGCAAGTTTTTTTCGTTCCTACCCCCGTTTTTTGGTTCCTACCCCCGGTGCCGCGCATAAATGGGTCCCCCCGGAAACGGGGGCCCGTTTTTTTGGTTCCTAACCCCGTTTTTTGGTTCCTACCCCCGGTGTCGCGCTCAAATGGGTCCCCCCGGAAACGGGGGCCCGTTTTTTTGGTTCCTACCCCGTTTTTTCGTTCCTACCCCCGGTGTCGCGCTTAAATGGGTCCCCCGGAAACGGGGGCCCGTTTTTTTGGTTCCTACCCCCGTTTTTTGGTTCCTACCCCCGGTGTCGCGCTTAAATGGGTCCCTCGGAAACGGGGGCCCGTTTTTTTGGTTCCTACCCCCGTTTTTTGGTTCCTACCCCCGGTGTCGCGCTTAAATGGGTCCCCCCGGAAACGGGGGCCCGTTTTTTTGGTTCCTACCCCCGTTTTTTGGTTCCTACCCCCGGTGTCGCGCTTAAATGGGTCCCCCCGGAAACGGGGGCCCGTTTTTTTGGTTCCTACGCCCGATTTTTGGTTCCTACCCCCAGTGTCGCGCTTAAATGGGTCCTCCCGGAAACGGGGGCCCGTTTTTTTGGTTCCTAACCCCGTTTTTTGGTTCCTACCCCCGGTGTCGCGCATAAATGGGTCCCCCCGTAAACGGGGGCCCTTTTTTTTGGTTCCTACCCCCGTTTTTTGGTTCCAACCCCTGGTGTCGCGCTTAAAGGGGTCCCCCCGGAAACGGGGGCCCATTTTTTTGGTTCCTAACCCCGTTTTTGGTTCCTACCCCCGGTGTCGCGCTCAAATGGGTCCCACCGGAAACGGGGGCCCGTTTTTTTGGTTCCTACCCCCGTTTTTTGGTTCCTACCCCCAGTGTCGCGCTTAAATGGGTCCTCCCGGAAACGGGGGCCCGTTTTTTTGGTTCCTAACCCCGTTTTTTGGTTCCTACCCCCGGTGTCGCGCATAAATGTGTCCCCCCGTAAACGGGGGCCCTTTTTTTTGGTTCCTACCCCCGTTTTTTGGTTCCAACCCCTGGTGTCGCGCTTAAAGGGGTCCCCCCGGAAACGGGGGCCCATTTTTTTGGTTCCTAACCCCGTTTTTGGTTCCTACCCCCGGTGTCGCGCTCAAATGGGTCCCACCGGAAACGGGGGCCCGTTTTTTTGGTTCCTACTTCCGTTTTTTGGATCCTACCCCCGGTGTCGCGCTTAAGTGGGTCCCCCTGGAAACGGGGGCCCGTTTTTTTGGTTCCTACCCCTTTTTTGGTTCCTACCCCCGGTGTCGCGCTTAAATGGGTCCCCCAGAAACGGGGGCCCGTTTTTTTGGTTCCTACCCCCGTTTTTTGATTCCTACCCCCGGTGTCGCGCTTAAATGGGTCCCCCCGGAAACGGGGGCCCGTTTTTTTGGTTCCTACCCCCGTTTTTTGGTTCCTACCCCCGGTGTCGCGCTCAAATGGGTCCCCCCGGAAACGGGGGCCCGTTTTTTTGGTTCCTACCCCCGTTTTTTGGATCCTAACCCCGGTGCCGCGCTTTAATGGGTCCCCCCGGAAACGGGGGCCCTTTTTTTGGTTCCTACCCCCGTATTTTGGTTCCTACCCCTGGTGTCGCGCTTAAATGGGTCCCCCCGGAAACTGGAGCCCGTTTTTTTGGTTCCTACCCCCGTTTTTTGGTTCCTACCCCCGGTGTCGCGGTTAAAGGGGTCCCCCCGGAAACGGGGGCCCGTTTTTTTGGTTCCTACCCCCGATTTTTGGTTCCTACCCCCGGTGTCGCGCTTAAAAGGGTCCCCCCGGAAACGGGTGCAAGTTTTTTTGGTTCCTACCCCCGTTTTTTGGTTCCTACCCCCGGTGTCGCGCATAAATGGGTCCCCCCGGAAACGGGTGCAAGTTTTTTTCGTTCCTACCCCCGTTTTTTGGTTCCTACCCCCGGTGCCGCGCATAAATGGGTCCCCCCGGAAACGGGGGCCCGTTTTTTTGGTTCCTAACCCCGTTTTTTGGTTCCTACCCCCGGTGTCGCGCTCAAATGGGTCCCCCCGGAAACGGGGGCCCGTTTTTTTGGTTCCTACCCCCGTTTTTTGGTTCCTACCCCCGGTGTCGCGCTCAAATGGGTCCCCCCGGAAACGGGGGCCCGTTTTTTTGGTTCCTACCCCCGTTTTTTGGTTCCTACCCCCGGTGTAGCGCTTAAATGGGTCCCCCCGGAAACGGGGGCCCGTTTTTTTGGTTCCTACCCCCGTTTTTTGGTTCCTTCCCCCGGTGTCGTGCTTAAATGGGTCCCCCCGGAAACGGGGGCCCGTTTTTTTGGTTCCTACCCCCGTTTTTTGGTTCCTTCCCCCGGTGTCGTGCTTAAATGGGTCCCCCCGGAAACGGGGGCCCGTTTTTTTGGTTCCTACCCCCGTTTTTTGGTTCCTACCCCCGGTGTCGCGCTTAAAGGGGTCCCCCCGGAAACGGGGGCCCGTTTTTTTGGTTCCTACCCCCGATTTTTGGTTCCTACCCCCGGTGTCGCGCTTAAAAGGGTCCCCCCGGAAACGGGTGCAAGTTTTTTTGGTTCCTACCCCCGTTTTTTGGTTCCTACCCCCGGTGTCGCGCATAAATGGGTCCCCCCGGAAACGGGTGCAAGTTTTTTTGGTTCCTACCCCCGTTTTTTGGTTCCTACCCCCGGTGTCGCGCATAAATGGGTCCCCCCGGAAACGGGGGCCCGTTTTTTTGGTTCCTACCCCCGTTTTTTAGTTCCTACCCCTGGTGTCGCGCTTAAAGGTGTCCCCACGGAAACGGGGGCCCGTTTTTTTGGTTCCTACCCCCGTTTTTTGGTTCCTACCCCCGGTGTCGCGCTCAAATGGGTCCTCCCGGAAACTTTGGCACGTTTTTTTGGTTCCTACCTCCGTTCTTTGGTTCCTACCCCCGGTGTCCCGCTTAAATGGGTCCCCACGGAAACGGGGGCCCGTTTTTTTGGTTC
Organism: Alligator mississippiensis; assembly: GCF_030867095.1. Lineage (NCBI taxonomy): Eukaryota > Metazoa > Chordata > Crocodylia > Alligatoridae > Alligator > Alligator mississippiensis. Next base: position 177,877,517 of record NC_081826.1, on the reverse strand, counting down.
CTACCCCCGTTTTTTGGTTCCTACCCCCGGTGCCGCGCTTAAATGGGTCCCCCTGGAAACGGGGGCCCGTTTTTTTGTTTCCTACCCCCGTTTTTTGGTTCCTACCCCCAGTGTCGCGCTTAAATGGGTCCCCCGGAAACGGGGGCCCGTTTTTTTGGTTCCTACCCCCGTTTTTTGGTTCCTCCCCCTGGTGTCGCGCTTAAATGGGTCCCCCCGGAAACGGGGGCCCGTTTTTTTGGTTCCTACCCCCGATTTTTGGTTCCTACCCCCGGTGTCGCGCTTAAACGGGTCCCCACGGAAACGGGGGCCCGTTTTTTTGGTTCCTACCCGTTTTTTGGTTCCTACCCCCGGTGTCGCGCTTAAGTGGGTCCCCCTGGAAACGGGGGCCCGTTTTTTTGGTTCCTACCCCGTTTTTTCGTTCCTACCCCCGGTGTCGCGCTTAAATGGGTCCCCCGGAAACGGGGGCCCGTTTTTTTGGTTCCTACCCCCGTTTTTTGGTTCCTACCCCCGGTGTCGCGCTTAAATGGGTCCCCCCGGAAACGGGGGCCCGTTTTTTTGGTTCCTACCCCCGTTTTTTGGTTCCTACCCCCGGTGTCGCGCTTAAATGGGTCCCCCCGGAAACGGGGGCCCGTTTTTTTGGTTCCTACCCCCGTTTTTTGGTTCCTACCCCCGGTGTCGCGCTTAAATGGGTCCCCCCGGAAACGGGGGCCCGTTTTTTTGGTTCCTACGCCCGATTTTTGGTTCCTACCCCCAGTGTCGCGCTTAAATGGGTCCTCCCGGAAACGGGGGCCCGTTTTTTTGGTTCCTAACCCCGTTTTTTGGTTCCTACCCCCGGTGTCGCGCATAAATGGGTCCCACCGTAAACGGGGGCCCTTTTTTTTGGTTCCTACCCCCGTTTTTTGGTTCCAACCCCTGGTGTCGCGCTTAAAGGGGTCCCCCCGGAAACGGGGGCCATTTTTTTGGTTCCTAACCCCGTTTTTGGTTCCTACCCCCGGTGTCGCGCTCAAATGGGTCCCACCGGAAACGGGGGCCCGTTTTTTTGGTTCCTACCCCCGTTTTTTGGATCCTACCCCCGGTGTCGCGCTTAAGTGGGTCCCCCTGGAAACGGGGGCCCGTTTTTTTGGTTCCTACCCCTTTTTTGGTTCCTACCCCCGGTGTCGCGCTTAAATGGGTCCCCCGGAAACGGGGGCCCGTTTTTTTGGTTCCTACCCCCGTTTTTTGATTCCTACCCCCGGTGTCGCGCTTAAATGGGTCCCCCCGGAAACGGGGGCCCGTTTTTTTGGTTCCTACCCCCGTTTTTTGGTTCCTACCCCCGGTGTCGCGCTCAAATGGGTCCCCCCGGAAACGGGGGCCCGTTTTTTTGCTTCCTACCCCCGTTTTTTGGATCCTAACCCCGGTTCCGCGCTTTAATGGGTCCCCCCGGAAACGGGGACCCTTTTTTTGGTTCCTACCCCCGTATTTTGGTTCCTACCCCTGGTGTCGCGCTTAAATGGGTCCCCCCGGAAACGGGAGCCCGTTTTTTTGGTTCCTACCCCCGTTTTTTGGTTCCTACCCCCGGTGTCGCGCTTAAAGGGGTCCCCCCGGAAACGGGGGCCCGTTTTTTTGGTTCCTACCCCCGATTTTTGGTTCCTACCCCCGGTGTCGCGCTTAAAAGGGTCCCCCCGGAAACGGGTGCAAGTTTTTTTGGTTCCTACCCCCGTTTTTTGGTTCCTACCCCCGGTGTCGCGCATAAATGGGTCCCCCCGGAAACGGGTGCAAGTTTTTTTCGTTCCTACCCCCGTTTTTTGGTTCCTACCCCCGGTGCCGCGCATAAATGGGTCCCCCCGGAAACGGGGGCCCTTTTTTTTGTTCCTACCCCCGTTTTTTGGTTGCTACCCCCGGTGTCGCGCTCAAATGGGTCCCCCCGGAAACGGGGGCCCGTTTTTTTGGTTCCTACCCCCGTTTTTTGGATCCTACCGCCGGTGTCCCGCTTAAATGGGTCCCCACGGAAACGGGGGCCCGTTTTTTTGGTTCCTACCCCCGTTTTTTGGTTCCTACCCCCGGTGTCGCGCTTAAATGGGTCCCCCCGGAAACGGGGGCCCGTTTTTTTGGTTCCTACGCCCGATTTTTGGTTCCTACCCCCAGTGTCGCGCTTAAATGGGTCCTCCCGGAAACGGGGGCCCGTTTTTTTGGTTCCTAACCCCGTTTTTTGGTTCCTACCCCCGGTGTCGCGCATAAATGGGTCCCCCCGTAAACGGGGGCCCTTTTTTTTGGTTCCTACCCCCGTTTTTTGGTTCCAACCCCTGGTGTCACGCTTAAAGGGGTCCCCCCGGAAACGGGGGCCCATTTTTTTGGTTCCTAACCCCGTTTTTGGTTCCTACCCCCGGTGTCGCGCTCAAATGGGTCCCACCGGAAACGGGGGCCCGTTTTTTTGGTTCCTACCCCCGTTTTTTGGTTCCTTCCCCCGGTGTCGCGCTTAAATGGGTCCCCCCGGAAACGGGGGCCCGTTTTTTTGGTTCCTACCCCCGTTTTTTGGTTCCTACCCCCGGTGTCGCGCTTAAAGGGGTCCCCCCGGAAACGGGGGCCCGTTTTTTTGGTTCCTACCCCCGATTTTTGGTTCCTACCCCCGGTGTCGCGCTTAAAAGGGTCCCCCCGGAAACGGGTGCAAGTTTTTTTGGTTCCTACCCCCGTTTTTTGGTTCCTACCCCCGGTGTCGCGCATAAATGGGTCCCCCCGGAAACGGGTGCAAGTTTTTTTGGTTCCTACCCCCGTTTTTTGGTTCCTACCCCCGGTGTCGCGCATAAATGGGTCCCCCCGGAAACGGGGGCCCGTTTTTTTGGTTCCTACCCCCGTTTTTTAGTTCCTACCCCTGGTGTCGCGCTTAAAGGTGTCCCCACGGAAACGGGGGCCCGTTTTTTTGGTTCCTACCCCCGTTTTTTGGTTCCTACCCCCGGTGTCGCGCTCAAATGGGTCCTCCCGGAAACTTTGGCACGTTTTTTTGGTTCCTACCTCCGTTCTTTGGTTCCTACCCCCGGTGTCCCGCTTAAATGGGTCCCCACGGAAACGGGGGCCCGTTTTTTTGGTTCCTACCCCCGTTTTTTGGTTCCTACCCCCGGTGCCGCGCTTAAATGGGTCCCCCTGGAAACGGGGGCCCGTTTTTTTGTTTCCTACCCCCGTTTTTTGGTTCCTACCCCCGGTGTCGCGCTTAAATGCGTCCCCCGGAAACGGGGGCCCGTTTTTTTGGTTCCTACCCCCGTTTTTTGGTTCCTACCCCCGGTGTCGCGCTTAAATGGGTCCCCCCGGAAACGGGGGCCCGTTTTTTTGGTTCCTACGCCCGATTTTTGGTTCCTACCCCCAGTGTCGCGCTTAAATAGGTCCTCCCGGAAACGGGGGCCCGTTTTTTTGGTTCCTAACCCCGTTTTTTGGTTCCTACCCCCGGTGTCGCGCATAAATGGGTCCCCCCGTAAACGGGGGCCCTTTTTTTTGGTTCCTACCCCCGTTTTTTGGTTCCAACCCCTGGTGTCACGCTTAAAGGGGTCCCCCCGGAAACGGGGGCCCATTTTTTTGGTTCCTAACCCCGTTTTTGGTTCCTACCCCCGGTGTCGCGCTCAAATGGGTCCCACCGGAAACGGGGGCCCGTTTTTTTGGTTCCTACCCCCGTTTTTTGGTTCCTTCCCCCGGTGTCGCGCTTAAATGGGTCCCCCCGGAAACGGGGGCCCGTTTTTTTGGTTCCTACCCCCGTTTTTTGGTTCCTACCCCCGGTGTCGCGCTTAAAGGGGTCCCCCCGGAAACGGGGGCCCGTTTTTTTGGTTCCTACCCCCGATTTTTGGTTCCTACCCCCGGTGTCGCGCTTAAAAGGGTCCCCCCGGAAACGGGTGCAAGTTTTTTTGGTTCCTACCCCCGTTTTTTGGTTCCTACCCCCGGTGTCGCGCATAAATGGGTCCCCCCGGAAACGGGTGCAAGTTTTTTTGGTTCCTACCCCCGTTTTTTGGTTCCTACCCCCGGTGTCGCGCATAAATGGGTCCCCCCGGAAACGGGGGCCCGTTTTTTTGGTTCCTACCCCCGTTTTTTAGTTCCTACCCCTGGTGTCGCGCTTAAAGGTGTCCCCACGGAAACGGGGGCCCGTTTTTTTGGTTCCTACCCCCGTTTTTTGGTTCCTACCCCCGGTGTCGCGCTCAAATGGGTCCTCCCGGAAACTTTGGCACGTTTTTTTGGTTCCTACCTCCGTTCTTTGGTTCCTACCCCCGGTGTCCCGCTTAAATGGGTCCCCACGGAAACGGGGGCCCGTTTTTTTGGTTCCTACCCCCGTTTTTTGGTTCCTACCCCCGGTGCCGCGCTTAAATGGGTCCCCCTGGAAACGGGGGCCCGTTTTTTTGTTTCCTACCCCCGTTTTTTGGTTCCTACCCCCGGTGTCGCGCTTAAATGCGTCCCCCGGAAACGGGGGCCCGTTTTTTTGGTTCCTACCCCCGTTTTTTGGTTCCTACCCCTGGTGTCGCGCTTAAATGGGTCCCCCCGGAAACGGGGGCCCGTTTTTTTGGTTCCTACCCCCGATTTTTGGTTCCTACCCCCGGTGTCGCGCTTAAACGGGTCCCCACGGAAACGGGGGCCCGTTTTTTTGGTTCCTACCCGTTTTTTGGTTCCTACCCCCGGTGTCGCGCTTAAGTGGGTCCCCCTGGAAACGGGGGCCCGTTTTTTTGGTTCCTACCCCGTTTTTTCGTTCCTACCCCCGGTGTCGCGCTTAAATGGGTCCCCCGGAAACGGGGGCCCGTTTTTTTGGTTCCTACCCCCGTTTTTTGGTTCCTACCCCCGGTGTCGCGCTTAAATGGGTCCCTCGGAAACGGGGGCCCGTTTTTTTGGTTCCTACCCCCGTTTTTTGGTTCCTACCCGCGGTGTCGCGCTTAAATGGGTCCCCCCGGAAACGGGGGCCCGTTTTTTTGGTTCCTACCCCCGTTTTTTGGTTCCTACCCCCGGTGTCGCGCTTAAATGGGTCCCCCCGGAAACGGGGGCCCGTTTTTTTGGTTCCTACGCCCGATTTTTGGTTCCTACCCCCAGTGTCGCGCTTAAATGGGTCCTCCCGGAAACGGGGGCCCGTTTTTTTGGTTCCTAACCCCGTTTTTTGGTTCCTACCCCCGGTGTCGCGCATAAATGGGTCCCCCCGTAAACGGGGGCCCTTTTTTTTGGTTCCTACCCCCGTTTTTTGGTTCCAACCCCTGGTGTCGCGCTTAAAGGGGTCCCCCCGGAAACGGGGGCCCATTTTTTTGGTTCCTAACCCCGTTTTTGGTTCCTACCCCCGGTGTCGCGCTCAAATGGGTCCCACCGGAAACGGGGGCCCGTTTTTTTGGTTCCTACCCCCGTTTTTTGGATCCTACCCCCGGTGTCGCGCTTAAGTGGGTCCCCCTGGAAACGGGGGCCCGTTTTTTTGGTTCCTACCCCTTTTTTGGTTCCTACCCCCGGTGTCGCGCTTAAATGGGTCCCCCAGAAACGGGGGCCCGTTTTTTTGGTTCCTACCCCCGTTTTTTGATTCCTACCCCCGGTGTCGCGCTTAAATGGGTCCCCCCGGAAACGGGGGCCCGTTTTTTTGGTTCCTACCCCCGTTTTTTGGTTCCTACCCCCGGTGTCGCGCTCAAATGGGTCCCCCCGGAAACGGGGGCCCGTTTTTTTGGTTCCTACCCCCGTTTTTTGGATCCTAACCCCGGTGCCGCGCTTTAATGGGTCCCCCCGGAAACGGGGGCCCTTTTTTTGGTTCCTACCCCCGTATTTTGGTTCCTACCCCTGGTGTCGCGCTTAAAAGGGTCCCCCCGGAAACGGGTGCAAGTTTTTTTGGTTCCTATCCCCGTTTTTTGGTTCCTACCCCCGGTGTCGCGCATAAATGGGTCCCCCCGGAAACGGGTGCAAGTTTTTTTCGTTCCTACCCCCGTTTTTTGGTTCCTACCCCCGGTGCCGCGCATAAATGGGTCCCCCCGGAAACGGGGGCCCGTTTTTTTGGTTCCTAACCCCGTTTTTTGGTTCCTACCCCCGGTGTCGCGCTCAAATGGGTCCCCCCGGAAACGGGGGCCCGTTTTTTTGGTTCCTACCCCCGTTTTTTGGTTCCTACCCCCGGTGTCGCGCTCAAATGGGTCCCCCCGGAAACGGGGGCCCGTTTTTTTGGTTCCTACCCCCGTTTTTTGGTTCCTACCCCCGGTGTAGCGCTTAAATGGGTCCCCCCGGAAACGGGGGCCCGTTTTTTTGGTTCCTACCCCCGTTTTTTGGTTCCTTCCCCCGGTGTCGTGCTTAAATGGGTCCCCCCGGAAACGGGGGCCCGTTTTTTTGGTTCCTACCCCCGTTTTTTGGTTCCTTCCCCCGGTGTCGTGCTTAAATGGGTCCCCCCGGAAACGGGGGCCCGTTTTTTTGGTTCCTACCCCCGTTTTTTGGTTCCTACCCCCGGTGTCGCGCTTAAAGGGGTCCCCCCGGAAACGGGGGCCCGTTTTTTTGGTTCCTACCCCCGATTTTTGGTTCCTACCCCCGGTGTCGCGCTTAAAAGGGTCCCCCCGGAAACGGGTGCAAGTTTTTTTGGTTCCTACCCCCGTTTTTTGGTTCCTACCCCCGGTGTCGCGCATAAATGGGTCCCCCCGGAAACGGGTGCAAGTTTTTTTGGTTCCTACCCCCGTTTTTTGGTTCCTACCCCCGGTGTCGCGCATAAATGGGTCCCCCCGGAAACGGGGGCCCGTTTTTTTGGTTCCTACCCCCGTTTTTTAGTTCCTACCCCTGGTGTCGCGCTTAAAGGTGTCCCCACGGAAACGGGGGCCCGTTTTTTTGGTTCCTACCCCCGTTTTTTGGTTCCTACCCCCGGTGTCGCGCTCAAATGGGTCCTCCCGGAAACTTTGGCACGTTTTTTTGGTTCCTACCTCCGTTCTTTGGTTCCTACCCCCGGTGTCCCGCTTAAATGGGTCCCCACGGAAACGGGGGCCCGTTTTTTTGGTTCCTACCCCCGTTTTTTGGTTCCTACCCCCGGTGCCGCGCTTAAATGGGTCCCCCTGGAAACGGGGGCCCGTTTTTTTGTTTCCTACCCCCGTTTTTTGGTTCCTACCCCCAGTGTCGCGCTTAAATGGGTCCCCCGGAAACGGGGGCCCGTTTTTTTGGTTCCTACCCCCGTTTTTTGGTTCCTCCCCCTGGTGTCGCGCTTAAATGGGTCCCCCCGGAAACGGGGCCCGTTTTTTTGGTTCCTACCCCCGATTTTTGGTTCCTACCCCCGGTGTCGCGCTTAAACGGGTCCCCACGGAAACGGGGGCCCGTTTTTTTGGTTCCTACCCGTTTTTTGGTTCCTACCCCCGGTGTCGCGCTTAAGTGGGTCCCCCTGGAAACGGGGGCCCGTTTTTTTGGTTCCTATCCCGTTTTTTCGTTCCTACCCCCGGTGTCGCGCTTAAATGGGTCCCCCGGAAACGGGGGCCCGTTTTTTTGGTTCCTACCCCCGTTTTTTGGTTCCTACCCCCGGTGTCGCGCTTAAATGGGTCCCCCCGGAAACGGGGGCCCGTTTTTTTGGTTCCTACCCCCGTTTTTTGGTTCCTACCCCCGGTGTCGCGCTTAAATGGGTCCCCCCGGAAACGGGGGCCCGTTTTTTTGGTTCCTACCCCCGTTTTTTGGTTCCTACCCCCGGTGTCGCGCTTAAATGGGTCCCCCCGGAAACGGGGGCCCGTTTTTTTGGTTCCTACGCCCGATTTTTGGTTCCTACCCCCAGTGTCGCGCTTAAATGGGTCCTCCCGGAAACGGGGGCCCGTTTTTTTGGTTCCTAACCCCGTTTTTTGGTTCCTACCCCCGGTGTCGCGCATAAATGGGTCCCCCCGTAAACGGGGGCCCTTTTTTTTGGTTCCTACCCCCGTTTTTTGGTTCCAACCCCTGGTGTCGCGCTTAAAGGGGTCCCCCCGGAAACGGGGGCCATTTTTTTGGTTCCTAACCCCGTTTTTGGTTCCTACCCCCGGTGTCGCGCTCAAATGGGTCCCACCGGAAACGGGGGCCCGTTTTTTTGGTTCCTACCCCCGTTTTTTGGATCCTACCCCCGGTGTCGCGCTTAAGTGGGTCCCCCTGGAAACGGGGGCCCGTTTTTTTGGTTCCTACCCCTTTTTTGGTTCCTACCCCCGGTGTCGCGCTTAAATGGGTCCCCCGGAAACGGGGGCCCGTTTTTTTGGTTACTACCCCCGTTTTTTGATTCCTACCCCCGGTGTCGCGCTTAAATGGGTCCCCCCGGAAACGGGGGCCCGTTTTTTTGGTTCCTACCCCCGTTTTTTGGTTCCTACCCCCGGTGTCGCGCTCAAATGGGTCCCCCCGGAAACGGGGGCCCGTTTTTTTGCTTCCTACCCCCGTTTTTTGGATCCTAACCCCGGTTCCGCGCTTTAATGGGTCCCCCCGGAAACGGGGACCCTTTTTTTGGTTCCTACCCCCGTATTTTGGTTCCTACCCCTGGTGTCGCGCTTAAATGGGTCCCCCCGGAAACGGGAGCCCGTTTTTTTGGTTCCTACCCCCGTTTTTTGGTTCCTACCCCCGGTGTCGCGCTTAAAGGGGTCCCCCCGGAAACGGGGGCCCGTTTTTTTGGTTCCTACCCCCGATTTTTGGTTCCTACCCCCGGTGTCGCGCTTAAAAGGGTCCCCCCGGAAACGGGTGCAAGTTTTTTTGGTTCCTACCCCCGTTTTTTGGTTCCTACCCCCGGTGTCGCGCATAAATGGGTCCCCCCGGAAACGGGTGCAAGTTTTTTTCGTTCCTACCCCCGTTTTTTGGTTCCTACCCCCGGTGCCGCGCATAAATGGGTCCCCCCGGAAACGGGGGCCCTTTTTTTTGTTCCTACCCCCGTTTTTTGGTTGCTACCCCCGGTGTCGCGCTCAAATGGGTCCCCCCGGAAACGGGGGCCCGTTTTTTTGGTTCCTACCCCCGTTTTTTGGATCCTACCGCCGGTGTCCCGCTTAAATGGGTCCCCACGGAAACGGGGGCCCGTTTTTTTGGTTCCTACCCCCGTTTTTTGGTTCCTACCCCCGGTGTCGCGCTTAAATGGGTCCCCCCGGAAACGGGGGCCCGTTTTTTTGGTTCCTACGCCCGATTTTTGGTTCCTACCCCCAGTGTCGCGCTTAAATGGGTCCTCCCGGAAACGGGGGCCCGTTTTTTTGGTTCCTAACCCCGTTTTTTGGTTCCTACCCCCGGTGTCGCGCATAAATGGGTCCCCCCGTAAACGGGGGCCCTTTTTTTTGGTTCCTACCCCCGTTTTTTGGTTCCAACCCCTGGTGTCACGCTTAAAGGGGTCCCCCCGGAAACGGGGGCCCATTTTTTTGGTTCCTAACCCCGTTTTTTGGTTCCTACCCCCGGTGTCGCGCTCAAATGGGTCCCCCCGGAAACGGGGGCCCGTTTTTTTGGTTCCTACCCCCGTTTTTTGGATCCTACCCCCGGTGTCGCGCTTAAGTGGGTTCCCCTGGAAACGGGGGCCCGTTTTTTTGGTTCCTACCCCTTTTTTGGTTCCTACCCCCGGTGTCGCGCTTAAATGGGTCCCCCGGAAACGGGGGCCCGTTTTTTTGGTTCCTACCCCCGTTTTTTGGTTCCTACCCCCGGTGTCGCGCTTAAATGGGTCCCCCCGGAAACGGGGGCCCGTTTTTTTGGTTCCTACCCCCGTTTTTTGGTTCCTACCCCCGGTGTCGCGCTTAAATGGGTCCCCCCGGAAACGGGGGCCCGTTTTTTTGGTTCCTACCCCCGTTTATTGGTTCCTACCCCCGGTGTTGCACTTAAATGGGTCCCCCCGGAAACGGGGGCCCGTTTTTTTGTTCCTACCCCCGATTTTTGGTTCCTACCCCCGGTGTCGCGCTTAAACGGGTCCCCCCGGAAACGGGGGCCCGTTTTTTTTGGTTCCTAACCCCGTTTTTTGGTTCCTACCCCCGGTGTCACGCATAAATGGGTCCCCCCGTAAACGGGGGCCCTTTTTTTTGGTTCCTACCCCCGTTTTTTGGTTCCAACCCCTGGTGTCGCGCTTAAAGGGGTCCCCCCGGAAACGGGGGCCCGTTTTTTTGGTTCCTACCCCCGTTTTTTGGTTCCTACCCCCGGTGTCGCGCTTAAATGGGTCTCCCCGGAAAAGGGGGCCCGTTTTTTTGGTTCCTACCCCCGTTTTTTGGTTCCTAGCCCCGGTGCCGCACTTAAATGGGTCCTCCCGGAAACGGGGGCCCGTTTTTTTGGTTCCTACCCCCGTTTTTTGGTTCCTACCCCCGGTACCGCGCTTAAATGGGTCCTCCCGGAAACGGGGTCCCGTTTTTTTGGTTCCTACCTCCGTTCTTTGGTTCCTTCCCCCGGTGTCCCGCTTAAATGGGTCCCCACGGAAACGGGGGCCCGTTTTTTTGGTTCCTACCCCCGTTTTTTGGTTCCTACCCCCGGTGCCGCGCTTAAATGGGTCCCCCCGGAAACGGGGGCCCGTTTTTTTGGTTCCTACCCCCGTTTTTTGGTTCCTACCCCTCGTGTCGCGCTTAAAGGTGTCCCCCTGGAAACGGGGGCCCGTTTTTTTGGTTCCTACCCCCGTTTTCTGGTTCCTACCCCCGGTGTCGCGCTCAAATTGGTCCCCCCGGAAACGGGGGCCCGTTTTTTTCGTTCCTACCCCCGTTTTTTGAATTCTACCGCCGGTGTCCCGCTTAAATGGGTCCCCACGGAAACGGGGGCCCGTTTTTTTGGTTCCTACCCCTGTTTTTTGGTTCCTACCCCCGGTGTCGCGCTTAAAGGTGTCCCCCCGGAAACAGGGGCCCGTTTTCTGGTTCCTACCCCCGTTTTTTGGTTCCTACCCCCGGTGTCGCGCTCAAATGGGTCCCCCCGGAAACGGGGGCCCGTTTTTTTGGTTCCTACCCCCGTTTTTTGGTTCCTTCCCCCGGTGTCGCGCTTAAATGGGTCCCCCCGGAAACGGGGGCCCGTTTTTTTGGTTCCTACCCCCGTTTTTTGGTTCCTACCCCCGGTGTCGCGCTTAAAGGGGTCCCCCCGGAAACGGGGGCCCGTTTTTTTGGTTCCTACCCCCGATTTTTGGTTCCTACCCCCGGTGTCGCGCTTAAAAGGGTCCCCCCGGAAACGGGTGCAAGTTTTTTTGGTTCCTACCCCCGTTTTTTGGTTCCTACCCCCGGTGTCGCGCATAAATGGGTCCCCCCGGAAACGGGTGCAAGTTTTTTTGGTTCCTACCCTCGTTTTTTGGTTCCTACCCCCGGTGTCGCGCATAAATGGGTCCCCCCGGAAACGGGGGCCCGTTTTTTTGGTTCCTACCCCCGTTTTTTAGTTCCTACCCCTGGTGTCGCGCTTAAAGGTGTCCCCACGGAAACGGGGGCCCGTTTTTTTGGTTCCTACCCCCGTTTTTTGGTTCCTACCCCCGGTGTCGCGCTCAAATGGGTCCTCCCGGAAACTTTGGCACGTTTTTTTGGTTCCTACCTCCGTTCTTTGGTTCCTACCCCCGGTGTCCCGCTTAAATGGGTCCCCACGGAAACGGGGGCCCGTTTTTTTGGTTCCTACCCCCGTTTTTTGGTTCCTACCCCCGGTGCCGCGCTTAAATGGGTCCCCCTGGAAACGGGGGCCCGTTTTTTTGTTTCCTACCCCCGTTTTTTGGTTCCTACCCCCGGTGTCGCGCTTAAATGGGTCCCCCGGAAACGGGGGCCCGTTTTTTTGGTTCCTACCCCCGTTTTTTGGTTCCTACCCCTGGTGTCGCGCTTAAATGGGTCCCCCCGGAAACGGGGACCCGTTTTTTTGGTTCCTACCCCCGATTTTTGGTTCCTACCCCCGGTGTCGCGCTTAAACGGGTCCCCACGGAAACGGGGGCCCGTTTTTTTGGTTCCTACCCGTTTTTTGGTTCCTACCCCCGGTGTCGCGCTTAAGTGGGTCCCCCTGGAAACGGGGGCCCGTTTTTTTGGTTCCTACCCCGTTTTTTCGTTCCTACCCCCGGTGTCGCGCTTAAATGGGTCCCCCGGAAAAGGGGGCCCGTTTTTTTGGTTCCTACCCCCGTTTTTTGGTTCCTACCCCCGGTGTCGCGCTTAAATGGGTCCCCCCGGAAACGGGGGCCCGTTTTTTTGGTTCCTACCCCCGTTTTTTGGTTCCTACCCCCGGTGTCGCGCTTAAATGGGTCCCCCCGGAAACGGGGGCCCGTTTTTTTGGTTCCTACCCCCGTTTTTTGGTTCCTACCCCCGGTGTCGCGCTTAAATGGGTCCCCCCGGAAACGGGGGCCCGTTTTTTTGGTTCCTACGCCCGATTTTTGGTTCCTACCCCCAGTGTCGCGCTTAAATGGGTCCTCCCGGAAACGGGGGCCCGTTTTTTTGGTTCCTAACCCCGTTTTTTGGTTCCTACCCCCGGTGTCGCGCATAAATGGGTCCCCCCGTAAACGGGGGCCCTTTTTTTTGGTTCCTACCCCCGTTTTTTGGTTCCAACCCCTGGTGTCGCGCTTAAAGGGGTCCCCCCGGAAACGGGGGCCCATTTTTTTGGTTCCTAACCCCGTTTTTGGTTCCTACCCCCGGTGTCGCGCTCAAATGGGTCCCACCGGAAACGGGGGCCCGTTTTTTTGGTTCCTACCCCCGTTTTTTGGTTCCTACCCCCGGTGTCGCGCTCAAATGGGTCCCACCGGAAACGGGGGCCCGTTTTTTTGGTTCCTACCCCCGTTTTTTGGATCCTAACCCCGGTGCCGCGCTTTAATGGGTCCCCCCGGAAACGGGGGCCCTTTTTTTGGTTCCTACCCCCGTATTTTGGTTCCTACCCCTGGTGTCGCGCTTAAATGGGTCCCCCCGGAAACGGGAGCCCGTTTTTTTGGTTCCTACCCCCGTTTTTTGGTTCCTACCCCCGGTGTCGCGCTTAAAGGGGTCCCCCCGGAAACGGGGGCCCGTTTTTTTGGTTCCTACCCCCGATTTTTGGTTCCTACCCCCGGTGTCGCGCTTAAAAGGGTCCCCCCGGAAACGGGTGCAAGTTTTTTTGGTTCCTACCCCCGTTTTTTGGTTCCTACCCCCGGTGTCGCGCATAAATGGGTCCCCCCGGAAACGGGTGCAAGTTTTTTTCGTTCCTACCCCCGTTTTTTGGTTCCTACCCCCGGTGCCGCGCATAAATGGGTCCCCCCGGAAACGGGGGCCCTTTTTTTTGTTCCTACCCCCGTTTTTTGGTTGCTACCCCCGGTGTCGCGCTCAAATGGGTCCCCCCGGAAACGGGGGCCCGTTTTTTTGGTTCCTACCCCCGTTTTTTGGATCCTACCGCCGGTGTCCCGCTTAAATGGGTCCCCACGGAAACGGGGGCCCGTTTTTTTGGTTCCTACCCCCGTTTTTTGGTTCCTACCCCCGGTGTCGCGCTGAAATGGGTCCCCCCGGAAACGGGGGCCCGTTTTTTTGGTTCCTACGCCCGATTTTTGGTTCCTACCCCCAGTGTCACGCTTAAATGGGTCCTCCCGGAAACGGGGGCCCGTTTTTTTGGTTCCTAACCCCGTTTTTTGGTTCCTACCCCCGGTGTCGCGCATAAATGGGTCCCCCCGTAAACGGGGGCCCTTTTTTTTGGTTCCTACCCCCGTTTTTTGGTTCCAACCCCTGGTGTCACGCTTAAAGGGGTCCCCCCGGAAACGGGGGCCCATTTTTTTGGTTCCTAACCCCGTTTTTTGGTTCCTACCCCCGGTGTCGCGCTCAAATGGGTCCCCCCGGAAACGGGGGCCCGTTTTTTTGGTTCCTACCCCCGTTTTTTGGATCCTACCCCCGGTGTCGCGCTTAAGTGGGTCCCCCTGGAAACGGGGGCCCGTTTTTTTGGTTCCTACCCCTTTTTTGGTTCCTACCCCCGGTGTCGCGCTTAAATGGGTCCCCCCGGAAACGGGGGCCCGTTTTTTTGGTTCCTACCCCCGTTTTTTGGTTCCTACCCCCGGTGTCGCGCTTAAATGGGTCCCCCCGGAAACGGGGGCCCGTTTTTTTGGTTCCTACCCCCGTTTTTTGGTTCCTACCCCCGGTGTCGCGCTTAAATGGGTCCCCCCGGAAACGGGGGCCCGTTTTTTTGGTTCCTACGCCCGATTTTTGGTTCCTACCCCCAGTGTCGCGCTTAAATGGGTCCTCCCGGAAACGGGGGCCCGTTTTTTTGGTTCCTAACCCCGTTTTTTGGTTCCTACCCCCGGTGTCGCGCATAAATGGGTCCCCCCGTAAACGGGGGCCCTTTTTTTTGGTTCCTACCCCCGTTTTTTGGTTCCAACCCCTGGTGTCGCGCTTAAAGGGGTCCCCCCGGAAACGGGGGCCCATTTTTTTGGTTCCTAACCCCGTTTTTGGTTCCTACCCCCGGTGTCGCGCTCAAATGGGTCCCACCGGAAACGGGGGCCCGTTTTTTTGGTTCCTACCCCCGTTTTTTGGATCCTACCCCCGGTGTCGCGCTTAAGTGGGTCCCCCTGGAAACGGGGGCCCGTTTTTTTGGTTCCTACCCCTTTTTTGGTTCCTACCCCCGGTGTCGCGCTTAAATGGGTCCCCCGGAAACGGGGGCCCGTTTTTTTGGTTCCTACCCCCGTTTTTTGATTCCTACCCCCGGTGTCGCGCTTAAATGGGTCCCCCCGGAAACGGGGGCCCGTTTTTTTGGTTCCTACCCCCGTTTTTTGGTTCCTACCCCCGGTGTCGCGCTCAAATGGGTCCCCCCGGAAACGGGGGCCCGTTTTTTTGGTTCCTACCCCCGTTTTTTGGATCCTAACCCCGGTGCCGCGCTTTAATGGGTCCCCCCGGAAACGGGGGCCCTTTTTTTGGTTCCTACCCCCGTATTTTGGTTCCTACCCCTGGTGTCGCGCTTAAATGGGTCCCCCCGGAAACGGGAGCCCGTTTTTTTGGTTCCTACCCCCGTTTTTTGGTTCCTACCCCCGGTGTCGCGCTTAAAGGGGTCCCCCCGGAAACGGGGGCCCGTTTTTTTGGTTCCTACCCCCGATTTTTGGTTCCTACCCCCGGTGTCGCGCTTAAAAGGGTCCCCCCGGAAACGGGTGCAAGTTTTTTTGGTTCCTACCCCCGTTTTTTGGTTCCTACCCCCGGTGTCGCGCATAAATGGGTCCCCCCGGAAACGGGTGCAAGTTTTTTTCGTTCCTACCCCCGTTTTTTGGTTCCTACCCCCGGTGCCGCGCATAAATGGGTCCCCCCGGAAACGGGGGCCCTTTTTTTTGTTCCTACCCCCGTTTTTTGGTTGCTACCCCCGGTGTCGCGCTCAAATGGGTCCCCCCGGAAACGGGGGCCCGTTTTTTTGGTTCCTACCCCCGTTTTTTGGAATCTACCGCCGGTGTCCCGCTTAAATGGGTCCCCACGGAAACGGGGGCCCGTTTTTTTGGTTCCTACCCCCGTTTTTTGGTTCCTACCCCCGGTGTCGCGCTTAAATGGGTCCCCCCCGGAAACGGGGGCCCGTTTTTTTGGTTCCTACGCCCGATTTTTGGTTCCTACCCCCAGTGTCACGCTTAAATGGGTCCTCCCGGAAACGGGGGCCCGTTTTTTTGGTTCCTAACCCCGTTTTTTGGTTCCTACCCCCGGTGTCGCGCATAAATGGGTCCCCCCGTAAACGGGGGCCCTTTTTTTTGGTTCCTACCCCCGTTTTTTGGTTCCAACCCCTGGTGTCACGCTTAAAGGGGTCCCCCCGGAAACGGGGGCCCATTTTTTTGGTTCCTAACCCCGTTTTTTGGTTCCTACCCCCGGTGTCGCGCTCAAATGGGTCCCCCCGGAAACGGGGGCCCGTTTTTTTGGTTCCTACCCCTTTTTTGGTTCCTACCCCCGGTGTCGCGCTTAAATGGGTCCCCCCGGAAACGGGGGCCCGTTTTTTTGGTTCCTACCCCCGTTTTTTGGTTCCTACCCCCGGTGTCGCGCTTAAATGGGTCCCCCCGGAAACGGGGGCCCGTTTTTTTGGTTCCTACCCCCGTTTTTTGGTTCCTACCCCCGGTGTCGCGCTTAAATGGGTCCCCCCGGAAACGGGGGCCCGTTTTTTTGGTTCCTACCCCCGTTTTTTGGTTCCTACCCCCGGTGTCGCGCTTAAATGGGTCCCCCCGGAAACGGGGGCCCGTTTTTTTGGTTCCTACGCCCGATTTTTGGTTCCTACCCCCAGTGTCGCGCTTAAATGGGTCCTCCCGGAAACGGGGGCCCGTTTTTTTGGTTCCTAACCCCGTTTTTTGGTTCCTACCCCCGGTGTCGCGCATAAATGGGTCCCCCCGTAAACGGGGGCCCTTTTTTTTGGTTCCTACCCCCGTTTTTTGGTTCCAACCCCTGGTGTCGCGCTTAAAGGGGTCCCCCCGGAAACGGGGGCCCATTTTTTTGGTTCCTAACCCCGTTTTTGGTTCCTACCCCCGGTGTCGCGCTCAAATGGGTCCCACCGGAAACGGGGGCCCGTTTTTTTGGTTCCTACCCGTTTTTTGGATCCTACCCCCGGTGTCGCGCTTAAGTGGGTCCCCCTGGAAACGGGGGCCCGTTTTTTTGGTTCCTACCCCTTTTTTGGTTCCTACCCCCGGTGTCGCGCTTAAATGGGTCCCCCGGAAACGGGGGCCCGTTTTTTTGGTTCCTACCCCCGTTTTTTGGTTCCTACCCCCAGTGTCGCGCTCAAATGGGTCCCCCCGGAAACGGGGGCCCGTTTTTTTGGTTCCTACCCCCGTTTTTTGGATCCTAACCCCGGTGCCGCGCTTTAATGGGTCCCCCCGGAAACGGGGGCCCTTTTTTTGGTTCCTACCCCCGTATTTTGGTTCCTACCCCTGGTGTCGCGCTTAAATGGGTCCCCCCGGAAACGGGAGCCCGTTTTTTTGGTTCCTACCCCCGTTTTTTGGTTCCTACCCCCGGTGTCGCGCTTAAAGGGGTCCCCCCGGAAACGGGGGCCCGTTTTTTTGGTTCCTACCCCCGATTTTTGGTTCCTAACCCCGGTGTCGCGCTTAAAAGGGTCCCCCCGGAAACGGGTGCAAGTTTTTTTGGTTCCTACCCCCGTTTTTTGGTTCCTACCCCCGGTGTCGCGCATAAATGGGTCCCCCCGGAAACGGGTGCAAGTTTTTTTCGTTCCTACCCCCGTTTTTTGGTTCCTACCCCCGGTGCCGCGCATAAATGGGTCCCCCCGGAAACGGGGGCCCTTTTTTTTGTTCCTACCCCCGTTTTTTGGTTGCTAACCCCGGTGTCGCGCTCAAATGGGTCCCCCCGGAAACGGGGGCCCGTTTTTTTGGTTCCTACCCCCGTTTTTTGGATCCTACCGCCGGTGTCCCGCTTAAATGGGTCCCCACGGAAACGGGGGCCGGTTTTTTTGGTTCCTACCCCCGTTTTTTGGTTCCTACCCCCGGTGTCGCGCTTAAATGGGTCCCCCCGGAAACGGGGGCCCGTTTTTTTGGTTCCTACGCCCGATTTTTGGTTCCTACCCCCAGTGTCACGCTTAAATGGGTCCTCCCGGAAACGGGGGCCCGTTTTTTTGGTTCCTAACCCCGTTTTTTGGTTCCTACCCCCGGTGTCGCGCATAAATGGGTCCCCCCGTAAACGGGGGCCCTTTTTTTTGGTTCCTACCCCCGTTTTTTGGTTCAAACCCCTGGTGTCACGCTTAAAGGGGTCCCCCCGGAAACGGGGGCCCATTTTTTTGGTTCCTAACCCCGTTTTTTGGTTCCTACCCCCGGTGTCGCGCTCAAATGGGTCCCCCCGGAAACGGGGGCCCGTTTTTTTGGTTCCTACCCCCGTTTTTTGGATCCTACCCCCGGTGTCGCGCTTAAGTGGGTCCCCCTGGAAACGGGGGCCCGTTTTTTTGGTTCCTACCCCTTTTTTGGTTCCTACCCCCGGTGTCGCGCTTAAATGGGTCCCCCCGGAAACGGGGGCCCGTTTTTTTGGTTCCTACCCCCGTTTTTTGGTTCCTACCCCCGGTGTCGCGCTTAAATGGGTCCCCCCGGAAACGGGGGCCCGTTTTTTTGGTTCCTACCCCCGTTTTTTGGTTCCTACCCCCGGTGTCGCGCTTAAATGGGTCCCCCCGGAAACGGGGGCCCGTTTTTTTGGTTCCTACCCCCGTTTTTTGGTTCCTACCCCCGGTGTCGCGCTTAAATGGGTCCCCCCGGAAACGGGGGCCCGTTTTTTTGGTTCCTACGCCCGATTTTTGGTTCCTACCCCCAGTGTCGCGCTTAAATGGGTCCTCCCGGAAACGGGGGCCCGTTTTTTTGGTTCCTACCCCCGTTTTTTGGTTCCTACCCCCGGTGTCGCGCATAAATGGGTCCCCCCGTAAACGGGGGCCCTTTTTTTTGGTTCCTACCCCCGTTTTTTGGTTCCAACCCCTGGTGTCGCGCTTAAAGGGGTCCCCCCGGAAACGGGGGCCCATTTTTTTGGTTCCTAACCCCGTTTTTGGTTCCTACCCCCGGTGTCGCGCTCAAATGGGTCCCACCGGAAACGGGGGCCCGTTTTTTTGGTTCCTACCCGTTTTTTGGATCCTACCCCCGGTGTCGCGCTTAAGTGGGTCCCCCTGGAAACGGGGGCCCGTTTTTTTGGTTCCTACCCCTTTTTTGGTTCCTACCCCCGGTGTCGCGCTTAAATGTGTCCCCCGGAAACGGGGGCCCGTTTTTTTGGTTCCTACCCCCGTTTTTTGATTCCTACCCCCGGTGTCGCGCTTAAATGGGTCCCCCCGGAAACGGGGGCCCGTTTTTTTGGTTCCTACCCCCGTTTTTTGGTTCCTACCCCCAGTGTCGCGCTCAAATGGGTCCCCCCGGAAACGGGGGCCCGTTTTTTTGGTTCCTACCCCCGTTTTTTGGATCCTAACCCCGGTGCCGCGCTTTAATGGGTCCCCCCGGAAACGGGGGCCCTTTTTTTTGGTTTCTACCCCCGTATTTTGGTTCCTACCCCTGGTGTCGCGCTTAAATGGGTCCCCCCGGAAACGGGAGCCCGTTTTTTTGGTTCCTACCCCCGTTTTTTGGTTCCTACCCCCGGTGTCGCGCTTAAAGGGGTCCCCCCGGAAACGGGGGCCCGTTTTTTTGGTTCCTACCCCCGATTTTTGGTTCCTACACCCGGTGTCGCGCTTAAAAGGGTCCCCCCGGAAACGGGTGCAAGTTTTTTTGGTTCCTACCCCCGTTTTTTGGTTCCTACCCCCGGTGTCGCGCATAAATGGGTCCCCCCGGAAACGGGTGCAAGTTTTTTTCGTTCCTACCCCCGTTTTTTGGTTCCTACCCCCGGTGCCGCGCATAAATGGGTCCCCCCGGAAACGGGGGCCCTTTTTTTTGTTCCTACCCCCGTTTTTTGGTTGCTACCCCCGGTGTCGCGCTCAAATGGGTCCCCCCGGAAACGGGGGCCCGTTTTTTTGGTTCCTACCCCCGTTTTTTGGATCCTACCGCCGGTGTCCCGCTTAAATGGGTCCCCACGGAAACGGGGGCCGGTTTTTTTGGTTCCTACCCCCGTTTTTGGTTCCTACCCCCAGTGTCGCGCTTAAATGGGTCCCCCCGGAAACGGGGGCCCGTTTTTTTGGTTCCTACGCCCGATTTTTGGTTCCTACCCCCAGTGTCACGCTTAAATGGGTCCTCCCGGAAACGGGGGCCCGTTTTTTTGGTTCCTAACCCCGTTTTTTGGTTCCTACCCCCGGTGTCGCGCATAAATGGGTCCCCCCGTAAACGGGGGCCCTTTTTTTTGGTTCCTACCCCCGTTTTTTGGTTCCAACCCCTGGTGTCACGCTTAAAGGGGTCCCCCCGGAAACGGGGGCCCATTTTTTTGGTTCCTAACCCCGTTTTTTGGTTCCTACCCCCGGTGTCGCGCTCAAATGGGTCCCCCCGGAAACGGGGGCCCGTTTTTTTGGTTCCTACCCCCGTTTTTTGGATCCTACCCCCGGTGTCGCGCTTAAGTGGGTCCCCCTGGAAACGGGGGCCCGTTTTTTTGGTTCCTACCCCTTTTTTGGTTCCTACCCCCGGTGTCGCGCTTAAATGGGTCCCCCCGGAAACGGGGGCCCGTTTTTTTGGTTCCTACCCCCGTTTTTTGGTTCCTACCCCCGGTGTCGCGCTTAAATGGGTCCCCCCGGAAACGGGGGCCCGTTTTTTTGGTTCCTACCCCCGTTTTTTGGTTCCTACCCCCGGTGTCGCGCTTAAATGGGTCCCCCCGGAAACGGGGGCCCGTTTTTTTGGTTCCTACGCCCGATTTTTGGTTCCTACCCCCAGTGTCGCGCTTAAATGGGTCCTCCTGGAAACGGGGGCCCGTTTTTTTGGTTCCTAACCCCGTTTTTTGGTTCCTACCCCCGGTGTCGCGCATAAATGGGTCCCCCCGTAAACGGGGGCCCTTTTTTTTGGTTCCTACCCCCGTTTTTTGGTTCCAACCCCTGGTGTCGCGCTTAAAGGGGTCCCCCCGGAAACGGGGGCCCATTTTTTTGGTTCCTAACCCCGTTTTTGGTTCCTACCCCCGGTGTCGCGCTCAAATGGGTCCCACCGGAAACGGGGGCCCGTTTTTTTGGTTCCTACCCCCGTTTTTTGGATCCTACCCCCGGTGTCGCGCTTAAGTGGGTCCCCCTGGAAACGGGGGCCCGTTTTTTTGGTTCCTACCCCTTTTTTGGTTCCTACCCCCGGTGTCGCGCTTAAATGGGTCCCCCGGAAACGGGGGCCCGTTTTTTTGGTTCCTACCCCCGTTTTTTGATTCCTACCCCCGGTGTCGCGCTTAAATGGGTCCCCCGGAAACGGGGGCCCGTTTTTTTGGTTCCTACCCCCGTTTTTTGGTTCCTACCCCCGGTGTCGCGCTCAAATGGGTCCCCCCGGAAACGGGGGCCCGTTTTTTTGGTTCCTACCCCCGTTTTTTGGATCCTAACCCCGGTGCCGCGCTTTAATGGGTCCCCCCGGAAACGGGGGCCCTTTTTTTGGTTCCTACCCCCGTATTTTGGTTCCTACCCCTGGTGTCGCGCTTAAATGGGTCCCCCCGGAAACGGGAGCCCGTTTTTTTGGTTCCTACCCCCGTTTTTTGGTTCCTACCCCCGGTGTCGCGCTTAAAGGGGTCCCCCCGGAAACGGGGGCCCGTTTTTTTGGTTCCTACCCCCGATTTTTGGTTCCTACCCCCGGTGTCGCGCTTAAAAGGGTCCCCCCGGAAACGGGTGCAAGTTTTTTTGGTTCCTACCCCCGTTTTTTGGTTCCTACCCCCGGTGTCGCGCATAAATGGGTCCCCCCGGAAACGGGTGCAAGTTTTTTTCGTTCCTACCCCCGTTTTTTGGTTCCTACCCCCGGTGCCGCGCATAAATGGGTCCCCCCGGAAACGGGGGCCCTTTTTTTTGTTCCTACCCCCGTTTTTTGGTTGCTACCCCCGGTGTTGCGCTCAAATGGGTCCCCCCGGAAACGGGGGCCCGTTTTTTTGGTTCCTACCCCCGTTTTTTGGATCCTACCGCCGGTGTCCCGCTTAAATGGGTCCCCACGGAAACGGGGACCCGTTTTTTTGGTTCCTACCCCCGTTTTTTGGTTCCTACCCCCGGTGTCGCGCTTAAATGGGTCCCCCCGGAAACGGGGGCCCGTTTTTTTGGTTCCTACGCCCGATTTTTGGTTCCTACCCCCAGTGTCGCGCTTAAATGGGTCCTCCCGGAAACGGGGGCCCGTTTTTTTGGTTCCTAACCCCGTTTTTTGGTTCCTACCCCCGGTGTCGCGCATAAATGGGTCCCCCCGTAAACGGGGGCCCTTTTTTTTGGTTCCTACCCCCGTTTTTTGGTTCCAACCCCTGGTGTCACGCTTAAAGGGGTCCCCCCGGAAACGGGGGCCCATTTTTTTGGTTCCTAACCCCGTTTTTTGGTTCCTACCCCCGGTGTCGCGCTCAAATGGGTCCCCCCGGAAACGGGGGCCCGTTTTTTTGGTTCCTACCCCCGTTTTTTGGATCCTACCCCCGGTGTCGCGCTTAAGTGGGTCCCCCTGGAAACGGGGGCCCGTTTTTTTGGTTCCTACCCCTTTTTTGGTTCCTACCCCCGGTGTCGCGCTTAAATGGGTCCCCCGGAAACGGGGGCCCGTTTTTTTGGTTCCTACCCCCGTTTTTTGGTTCCTACCCCCGGTGTCGCGCTTAAATGGGTCCCCCCGGAAACGGGGGCCCGTTTTTTTTGTTCCTACCCCCGTTTTTTGGTTCCTACCCCCGGTGTCGCGCTTAAATGGGTCCCCCCGGAAACGGGGGCCCATTTTTTTGGTTCCTACCCCCGTTTATTGGTTCCTACCCCCGGTGTTGCACTTAAATGGGTCCCCCCGGAAACGGGGGCCCGTTTTTTTGGTTCCTACCCCCGATTTTTGGTTCCTACCCCCGGTGTCGCGCTTAAACGGGTCCCCCCGGAAACGGGGGCCCGTTTTTTTTGGTTCCTAACCCCGTTTTTTGTTCCTACCCCCGGTGTCACGCATAAATGGGTCCCCCCGTAAACGGGGGCCCTTTTTTTTGGTTCCTACCCCCGTTTTTTGGTTCCAACCCCTGGTGTCGCGCTTAAAGGGGTCCCCCCGGAAACGGGGGCCCGTTTTTTTGGTTCCTACCCCCGTTTTTTGGTTCCTACCCCCGGTGACGCGCTTAAATGGGTCTCCCCGGAAAAGGGGGCCCGTTTTTTTGGTTCCTACCCCCGTTTTTTGGTTCCTAGCCCCGGTGCCGCACTTAAATGGGTCCTCCCGGAAACGGGGGCCCGTTTTTTTGGTTCCTACCCCCGTTTTTTGGTTCCTACCCCCGGTACCGCGCTTAAATGGGTCCTCCCGGAAACGGGGTCCCGTTTTTTTGGTTCCTACCTCCGTTCTTTGGTTCCTACCCCCGGTGTCCCGCTTAAATGGGTCCCCACGGAAACGGGGGCCCGTTTTTTTGGTTCCTACCCCCGTTTTTTGGTTCCTACCCCCGGTGTCGCGCTTAAATGGGTCCCCCGGAAACGGGGGCCCGTTTTTTTGGTTCCTACCCCCGTTTTTTGGTTCCTACCCCCGGTGCCGCGCTTAAATGGGTCCCCCCGGAAACGGGGGCCCGTTTTTTTGGTTCCTATCCCCGTTTTTTGGTTCCTACCCCTCGTGTCGCGCTTAAAGGTGTCCCCCTGGAAACGGGGGCCCGTTTTTTTGGTTCCTACCCCCGTTTTTTGGTTCCTACCCCCGGTGTCGCGCTCAAATGGGTCCCCCCGGAAACGGGGGCCCGTTTTTTTGGTTCCTACCCCCGTTTTTTGAATTCTACCGCCGCTGTCCCGCTTAAATGGGTCCCCACGGAAACGGGGGCCCGTTTTTTTGGTTCCTACCCCTGTTTTTTGGTTCCTACCCCCGGTGTCGCGCTTAAAGGTGTCCCCCCGGAAACGGGGGCCCGTTTTCTGGTTCCTACCCCCGTTTTTTGGTTCCTACCCCCGGTGTCGCGCTCAAATGGGTCCCCCCGGAAACAGGGGCCCGTTTTTTTGGTTCCTACCCCCGTTTTTTGGTTCCTACCCCCGGTGTAGCGCTTAAATGGGTCCCCCCGGAAACGGGGGCCCGTTTTTTTGGTTCCTACCCCCGTTTTTTGGTTCCTACCCCCGGTGTCGCGCATAAATGGGTCCCCCCGGAAACGGGGGCCCGTTTTTTTGGTTCCTACCCCCGTTTTTTAGTTCCTACCCCTGGTGTCGCGCTTAAAGGTGTCCCCACGGAAACGGGGGCCCGTTTTTTTGGTTCCTACCCCCGTTTTTTGGTTCCTACCCCCGGTGTCGCGCTCAAATGGGTCCTCCCGGAAACTTTGGCACGTTTTTTTGGTTCCTACCTCCGTTCTTTGGTTCCTACCCCCGGTGTCCCGCTTAAATGGGTCCCCACGGAAACGGGGGCCCGTTTTTTTGGTTCCTACCCCCGTTTTTTGGTTCCTACAACCGGTGCCGCGCTTAAATGGGTCCCCCTGGAAACGGGGGCCCGTTTTTTTGTTTCCTACCCCCGTTTTTTGGTTCCTACCCCCGGTGTCGCGCTTAAATGGGTCCCCCGGAAACGGGGGCCCGTTTTTTTGGTTCCTACCCCTGTTTTTTGGTTCCTACCCCTGGTGTCGCGCTTAAATGGGTCCCCCCGGAAACGGGGGCCCGTTTTTTTGGTTCCTACCCCCGATTTTTGGTTCCTACCCCCGGTGTCGCGCTTAAACGGGTCCCCACGGAAACGGGGGCCCGTTTTTTTGGTTCCTACCGGTTTTTTGGTTCCTACCCCCGGTGTCGCGCTTAAGTGGGTCCCCCTGGAAACGGGGGCCCGTTTTTTTGGTTCCTACCCCGTTTTTTCGTTCCTACCCCCGGTGTCGCGCTTAAATGGGTCCCCCGGAAACGGGGGCCCGTTTTTTTGGTTCCTACCCCCGTTTTTTGTTCCTACCCCCGGTGTCACGCATAAATGGGTCCCCCCGTAAACGGGGGCCCTTTTTTTTGGTTCCTACCCCCGTTTTTTGGTTCCAACCCCTGGTGTCGCGCTTAAAGGGGTCCCCCCGGAAACGGGGGCCCGTTTTTTTGGTTCCTACCCCCGTTTTTTGGTTCCTACCCCCGGTGACGCGCTTAAATGGGTCTCCCCGGAAAAGGGGGCCCGTTTTTTTGGTTCCTACCCCCGTTTTTTGGTTCCTAGCCCCGGTGCCGCACTTAAATGGGTCCTCCCGGAAACGGGGGCCCGTTTTTTTGGTTCCTACCCCCGTTTTTTGGTTCCTACCCCCGGTACCGCGCTTAAATGGGTCCTCCCGGAAACGGGGTCCCGTTTTTTTGGTTCCTACCCCCGTTTTTTGGTTCCTACCCCCGGTGTCGCGCTTAAGTGGGTCCCCCTGGAAACGGGGGCCCGTTTTTTTGGTTCCTACCCCTTTTTTGGTTCCTACCCCCGGTGTCGCGCTTAAATGGGTCCCCCCGGAAACGGGGGCCCGTTTTTTTGGTTCCTACCCCCGTTTTTTGGTTCCTACCCCCGGTGTCGCGCTTAAATGGGTCCCCCCGGAAACGGGGGCCCGTTTTTTTGGTTCCTACCCCCGTTTTTTGGTTCCTACCCCCGGTGTCGCGCTTAAATGGGTCCCCCCGTAAACGGGGGCCCGTTTTTTTTGGTTCCTACCCCCGTTTTTTGGTTCCTACCCCCGGTGTCGCGCTTAAATGGGTCCCCCCGGAAACGGGGGCCCGTTTTTTTTGGTTCCTACGCCCGATTTTTGGTTCCTACCCCCAGTGTCGCGCTTAAATGGGTCCTCCCGGAAACGGGGGCCCGTTTTTTTGGTTCCTAACCCCGTTTTTTGGTTCCTACCCCCGGTGTCGCGCATAAATGGGTCCCCCCGTAAACGGGGGCCCTTTTTTTTGGTTCCTACCCCCGTTTTTTTGGTTCCAACCCCTGGTGTCGCGCTTAAAGGGGTCCCCCCGGAAACAGGGGCCCATTTTTTTGGTTCCTAACCCCGTTTTTGGTTCCTACCCCCGGTGTCGCACTCAAATGGGTCCCACCGGAAACGGGGGCCCGTTTTTTTGGTTCCTACCCGTTTTTTGGATCCTACCCCCGGTGTCGCGCTTAAGTGGGTCCCCCTGGAAACGGGGGCCCGTTTTTTTGGTTCCTACCCCTTTTTTGGTTCCTACCCCCGGTGTCGCGCTTAAATGGGTCCCCCGGAAACGGGGGCCCGTTTTTTTGGTTCCTACCCCCGTTTTTTGATTCCTACCCCCGGTGTCGCGCTTAAATGGGTCCCCCCGGAAACGGGGGCCCGTTTTTTTGGTTCCTACCCCCGTTTTTTGGTTCCTACCCCCGGTGTCGCGCTCAAATGGGTCCCCCCGGAAACGGGGGCCCGTTTTTTTGGTTCCTACCCCCGTTTTTTGGATCCTAACCCCGGTGCCGCGCTTTAATGGGTCCCCCCGGAAACGGGGGCCCTTTTTTTGGTTCCTACCCCCGTATTTTGGTTCCTACCCCTGGTGTCGCGCTTAAATGGGTCCCCCCGGAAACGGGAGCCCGTTTTTTTGGTTCCTACCCCCGTTTTTTGGTTCCTACCCCCGGTGTCGCGCTTAAAGGGGTCCCCCCGGAAACGGGGGCCCGTTTTTTTGGTTCCTACCCCCGATTTTTGGTTCCTACCCCCGGTGTCGCGCTTAAAAGGGTCCCCCCGGAAACGGGTGCAAGTTTTTTTGGTTCCTACCCCCGTTTTTTGGTTCCTACCCCCGGTGTCGCGCATAAATGGGTCCCCCCGGAAACGGGTGCAAGTTTTTTTCGTTCCTACCCCCGTTTTTTGGTTCCTACCCCCGGTGCCGCGCATAAATGGGTCCCCCCGGAAACGGGGGCCCTTTTTTTTGTTCCTACCCCCGTTTTTTGGTTGCTACCCCCGGTGTCGCGCTCAAATGGGTCCCCCCGGAAACGGGGGCCCGTTTTTTTGGTTCCTACCCCCGTTTTTTGGATCCTACCGCCGGTGTCCCGCTTAAATGGGTCCCCACGGAAACGGGGGCCGGTTTTTTTGGTTCCTACCCCCGTTTTTTGGTTCCTACCCCCGGTGTCGCGCTTAAATGGGTCCCCCCGGAAACGGGGGCCCGTTTTTTTGGTTCCTACGCCCGATTTTTGGTTCCTACCCCCAGTGTCACGCTTAAATGGGTCCTCCCGGAAACGGGGGCCCGTTTTTTTGGTTCCTAACCCCGTTTTTTGGTTCCTACCCCCGGTGTCGCGCATAAATGGGTCCCCCCGTAAACGGGGGCCCTTTTTTTTGGTTCCTACCCCCGTTTTTTGGTTCCAACCCCTGGTGTCACGCTTAAAGGGGTCCCCCCGGAAACGGGGGCCCATTTTTTTGGTTCCTAACCCCGTTTTTTGGTTCCTACCCCCGGAATCGCGCTCAAATGGGTCCCCCCGGAAACGGGGGCCCGTTTTTTTGGTTCCTACCCCCGTTTTTTGGATCCTACCCCCGGTGTCGCGCTTAAGTGGGTCCCCCTGGAAACGGGGGCCCGTTTTTTTGGTTCCTACCCCTTTTTTGGTTCCTACCCCCGGTGTCGCGCATAAATGGGTCCCCCCGGAAACGGGGGCCCGTTTTTTTGGTTCCTACCCCCGTTTTTTGGTTCCTACCCCCGGTGTCGCGCTTAAATGGGTCCCCCCGGAAACGGGGGCCCGTTTTTTTGGTTCCTACCCCCGTTTTTTGGTTCCAACCCCCGGTGTCGCGCTTAAATGGGTCCCCCCGGAAACGGGGGCCCGTTTTTTTGGTTCCTACCCCCGTTTTTTGGTTCCTACCCCCGGTGTCGCGCTTAAATGGGTCCCCCCGGAAACGGGGGCCCGTTTTTTTGGTTCCTACGCCCGATTTTTGGTTCCTACCCCCAGTGTCGCGCTTAAATGGGTCCTCCTGGAAACGGGGGCCCGTTTTTTTGGTTCCTAACCCCGTTTTTTGGTTCCTACCCCCGGTGTCGCGCATAAATGGGTCCCCCCGTAAACGGGGGCCCTTTTTTTTGGTTCCTACCCCCGTTTTTTGGTTCCAACCCCTGGTGTCGCGCTTAAAGGGGTCCCCCCGGAAACGGGGGCCCATTTTTTTGGTTCCTAACCCCGTTTTTGGTTCCTACCCCCGGTGTCGCGCTCAAATGGGTCCCACCGGAAACGGGGGCCCGTTTTTTTGGTTCCTACCCCCGTTTTTTGGATCCTACCCCCGGTGTCGCGCTTAAGTGGGTCCCCCTGGAAACGGGGGCCCGTTTTTTTGGTTCCTACCCCTTTTTTGGTTCCTACCCCCGGTGTCGCGCTTAAATGGGTCCCCCGGAAACGGGGGCCCGTTTTTTTTGGTTCCTACCCCCGTTTTTTGATTCCTACCCCCGGTGTCGCGCTTAAATGGGTCCCCCCGGAAACGGGGGCCCGTTTTTTTGGTTCCTACCCCCGTTTTTTGGTTCCTACCCCCGGTGTCGCGCTCAAATGGGTCCCCCCGGAAACGGGGGCCCGTTTTTTTGGTTCCTACCCCCGTTTTTTGGATCCTAACCCCGGTGCCGCGCTTTAATGGGTCCCCCCGGAAACGGGGGCCCTTTTTTTGGTTCCTACCCCCGTATTTTGGTTCCTACCCCTGGTGTCGCGCTTAAATGGGTCCCCCCGGAAACGGGAGCCCGTTTTTTTGGTCCCTACCCCCGTTTTTTGGTTCCTACCCCCGGTGTCGCGCTTAAAGGGGTCCCCCCGGAAACGGGGGCCCGTTTTTTTGGTTCCTACCCCCGATTTTTGGTTCCTACCCCCGGTGTCGCGCTTAAAAGGGTCCCCCCGGAAACGGGTGCAAGTTTTTTTGGTTCCTACCCCCGTTTTTTGGTTCCTACCCCCGGTGTCGCGCATAAATGGGTCCCCCCGGAAACGGGTGCAAGTTTTTTTCGTTCCTACCCCCGTTTTTTGGTTCCTACCCCGGTGCCGCGCATAAATGGGTCCCCCCGGAAACGGGGGCCCTTTTTTTTGTTCCTACCCCCGTTTTTTGGTTGCTACCCCCGGTGTTGCGCTCAAATGGGTCCCCCCGGAAACGGGGGCCCGTTTTTTTGGTTCCTACCCCCGTTTTTTGGATCCTACCGCCGGTGTCCCGCTTAAATGGGTCCCCACGGAAACGGGGGCCCGTTTTTTTGGTTCCTACCCCCGTTTTTTGGTTCCTTCCCCCGGTGTCGCGCTTAAATGGGTCCCCCCGGAGACGGGGGCCCGTTTTTTTGGTTCCTACGCCCGATTTTTGGTTCCTACCCCCAGTGTCGCGCTTAAATGGGTCCTCCCGGAAACGGGGGCCCGTTTTTTTTGGTTCCTAACCCCGTTTTTTGGTTCCTACCCCCGGTGTCGCGCATAAATGGGTCCCCCCGTAAACGGGGGCCCGTTTTTTTGGTTCCTACCCCCGTTTTTTGGATCCTACCCCCGGTGTCGCGCTTAAGTGGGTCCCCCTGGAAACGGGGGCCCGTTTTTTTGGTTCCTACCCCTTTTTTGGTTCCTACCCCCGGTGTCGCGCTTAAATGGGTCCCCCGGAAACGGGGGCCCGTTTTTTTGGTTCCTACCCCCGTTTTTTGGTTCCTACCCCCGGTGTCGCGCTTAAATGGGTCCCCCCGGAAACGGGGGCCCGTTTTTTTTGGTTCCTACCCCCGTTTTTTGGTTCCTACCCCCGGTGTCGCGCTTAAATGGGTCCCCCCGGAAACGGGGGCCCATTTTTTTGGTTCCTACCCCCGTTTATTGGTTCCTACCCCCGGTGTTGCACTTAAATGGGTCCCCCCGGAAACGGGGGCCCGTTTTTTTGGTTCCTACCCCCGATTTTTGGTTCCTACCCCCGGTGTCGCGCTTAAACGGGTCCCCCCGGAAACGGGGGCCCGTTTTTTTTGGTTCCTAACCCCGTTTTTTGTTCCTACCCCCGGTGTCACGCATAAATGGGTCCCCCCGTAAACGGGGGCCCGTTTTTTTGGTTCCTATCCCCGTTTTTTGGTTCCTACCCCTCGTGTCGCGCTTAAAGGTGTCCCCCTGGAAACGGGGGCCCGTTTTTTTGGTTCCTACCCCCGTTTTTTGGTTCCTACCCCCGGTGTCGCGCTCAAATGGGTCCCCCCGGAAACGGGGGCCCGTTTTTTTGGTTCCTACCCCCGTTTTTTGAATTCTACCGCCGGTGTCCCGCTTAAATGGGTCCCCACGGAAACGGGAGCCCGTTTTTTTGGTTCCTACCCCTGTTTTTTGGTTCCTACCCCCGGTGTCGCGCTTAAAGGTGTCCCCCCGGAAACGGGGGCCCGTTTTCTGGTTCCTACCCCCGTTTTTTGGTTCCTACCCCCGGTGTCGCGCTCAAATGGGTCCCCCCGGAAACGGGGGCCCGTTTTTTTGGTTCCTACCCCCGTTTTTTGGTTCCTACCCCCGGTGTCGCGCATAAATGGGTCCCCCCGGAAACGGGTGCAAGTTTTTTTCGTTCCTACCCCCGTTTTTTGGTTCCTACCCCCGGTGTCGCGCATAAATGGGTCCCCCCGGAAACGGGTGCAAGTTTTTTTCGTTCCTACCCCCGTTTTTTGGTTCCTACCCCCGGTGCCGCGCATAAATGGGTCCCCCCGGAAACGGGGGCCCGTTTTTTTGGTTCCTACCCCTTTTTTGGTTCCTACCCCCGGTGTCGCGCTTAAATGGGTCCCCCCGGAAACGGGGGCCCGTTTTTTTGGTTCCTACCCCCGTTTTTTGGTTCCTACCCCCGGTGTCGCGCTTAAATGGGTCCCCCCGGAAACGGGGGCCCGTTTTTTTGGTTCCTACCCCCGTTTTTTGGTTCCTACCCCCGGTGTCGCGCTTAAATGGGTCCCCCCGGAAACGGGGGCCCGTTTTTTTGGTTCCTACCCCCGTTTTTTGGTTCCTACCCCCGGTGTCGCGCTTAAATGGGTCCCCCCGGAAACGGGGGCCCGTTTTTTTGGTTCCTACGCCCGATTTTTGGTTCCTACCCCCAGTGTCGCGCTTAAATGGGTCCTCCCGGAAACGGGGGCCCGTTTTTTTGGTTCCTAACCCCGTTTTTTGGTTCCTACCCCCGGTGTCGCGCATAAATGGGTCCCCCCGTAAACGGGGGCCCTTTTTTTTGGTTCCTACCCCCGTTTTTTTGGTTCCAACCCCTGGTGTCGCGCTTAAAGGGGTCCCCCCGGAAACGGGGGCCCATTTTTTTGGTTCCTAACCCCGTTTTTGGTTCCTACCCCTCGTGTCGCGCTTAAAGGTGTCCCCCTGGAAACGGGGGCCCGTTTTTTTGGTTCCTACCCCCGTTTTTTGGTTCCTACCCCCGGTGTCGCGCTCAAATGGGTCCCCCCGGAAACGGGGGCCCGTTTTTTTGGTTCCTACCCCCGTTTTTTGGATTCTACCGCCGGTGTCCCGCTTAAATGGGTCCCCACGGAAACGGGGGCCCGTTTTTTTGGTTCCTACCCCTGTTTTTTGGTTCCTACCCCCGGTGTCGCGCTTAAAGGTGTCCCCCCGGAAACGGGGGCCCGTTTTTTTGGTTCCTACCCCCGTTTTTTGGTTCCTACCCCCGGTGTAGCGCTTAAATGGGTCCCCCCGGAAACGGGGGCCCGTTTTTTTGGTTCCTACCCCCGTTTTTTGGTTCCTTCCCCCGGTGTCGCGCTTAAATGGGTCCCCCCGGAAACGGGGGCCCGTTTTTTTGGTTCCTACCCCCGTTTTTTGGTTCCTACCCCCGGTGTCGCGCTTAAAGGGGTCCCCCCGGAAACGGGGGCCCGTTTTTTTGGTTCCTACCCCCGATTTTTGGTACCTACCCCCGGTGTCGCGCTAAAAAGGGTCCCCCCGGAAACGGGTGCAAGTTTTTTTGGTTCCTACCCCCGTTTTTTGGTTCCTACCCCCGGTGTCGCGCATAAATGGGTCCCCCCGGAAACGGGTGCAAGTTTTTTTGGTTCCTACCCCCGTTTTTTGGTTCCTACCCCCGGTGCCGCGCATAAATGGGTCCCCCCGGAAACGGGGGCCCTTTTTTTTGTTCCTACCCCCGTTTTTTGGTTGCTACCCCCGGTGTCGCGCTCAAATGGGTCCCCCCGGAAACGGGGGCCCGTTTTTTTGGTTCCTACCCCCGTTTTTTGGATCCTACCGCCGGTGTCCCGCTTAAATGGGTCCCCACGGAAACGGGGGCCCGTTTTTTTGGTTCCTACCCCCGTTTTTTGGTTCCTACCCCCGGTGTCGCGCTTAAATGGGTCCCCCCGGAAACGGGGGCCCGTTTTTTTTGGTTCCTACGCCCGATTTTTGGTTCCTACCCCCAGTGTCACGCTTAAATGGGTCCTCCCGGAAACGGGGGCCCGTTTTTTTGGTTCCTACCCCCGTTTTTTGGTTCCTACCCCCGGTGTCGCGCATAAATGGGTCCCCCCGTAAACGGGGGCCCTTTTTTTTGGTTCCTACCCCCGTTTTTTGGTTCCAACCCCTGGTGTCACGCTTAAAGGGGTCCCCCCGGAAACGGGGGCCCATTTTTTTGGTTCCTAACCCCGTTTTTTGGTTCCTACCCCCGGTGTCGCGCTCAAATGGGTCCCCCCGGAAACGGGGGCCCGTTTTTTTGGTTCCTACCCCCGTTTTTTGGATCCTACCCCCGGTGTCGCGCTTAAGTGGGTCCCCCTGGAAACGGGGGCCCGTTTTTTTTGGTTCCTACCCCTTTTTTGGTTCCTACCCCCGGTGTCGCGCTTAAATGGGTCCCCCCGGAAACGGGGGCCCGTTTTTTTGGTTCCTACCCCCGTTTTTTGGTTCCTACCCCCGGTGTCGCGCTTAAATGGGTCCCCCCGGAAACGGGGGCCCGTTTTTTTGGTTCCTACCCCCGTTTTTTGGTTCCTACCCCCGGTGTCGCGCTTAAATGGGTCCCCCCGGAAACGGGGGCCCGTTTTTTTGGTTCCTACCCCCGTTTTTTGGTTCCTACCCCCGGTGTCGCGCTTAAATGGGTCCCCCCGGAAACGGGGGCCCGTTTTTTTGGTTCCTACGCCCGATTTTTGGTTCCTACCCCCAGTGTCGCGCTTAAATGGGTCCTCCCGGAAACGGGGGCCCGTTTTTTTGGTTCCTAACCCCGTTTTTTGGTTCCTACCCCCGGTGTCGCGCATAAATGGGTCCCCCCGTAAACGGGGGCCCTTTTTTTTGGTTCCTACCCCCGTTTTTTGGTTCCAACCCCTGGTGTCGCGCTTAAAGGGGTCCCCCCGGAAACGGGGGCCCATTTTTTTGGTTCCTAAACCCGTTTTTGGTTCCTACCCCCGGTGTCGCGCTCAAATGGGTCCCACCGGAAACAGGGGCCCGTTTTTTTGGTTCCTACCCGTTTTTTGGATCCTACACCCGGTGTCGCGCTTAAGTGGGTCCCCCTGGAAACGGGGGCCCGTTTTTTTGTTTCCTACCCCTTTTTTGGTTCCTACCCCCGGTGTCGCGCTTAAATGGGTCCCCCGGAAACGGGGGCCCGTTTTTTTGGTTCCTACCCCCGTTTTTTGATTCCTACCCCCGGTGTCGCGCTTAAATGGGTCCCCCCGGAAACGGGGGCCCGTTTTTTTGGTTCCTACCCCCGTTTTTTGGTTCCTACCCCCGGTGTCGCGCTCAAATGGGTCCCCCCGGAAACGGGGGCCCGTTTTTTTGGTTCCTACCCCCGTTTTTTGGATCCTAACCCCGGTGCCGCGCTTTAATGGGTCCCCCCGGAAACGGGGGCCCTTTTTTTGGTTCCTACCCCCGTATTTTGGTTCCTACCCCTGGTGTCGCGCTTAAATGGGTCCCCCCGGAAACGGGAGCCCGTTTTTTTGGTTCCTACCCCCGTTTTTTGGTTCCTACCCCCGGTGTCGCGCTTAAAGGGGTCCCCCCGGAAACGGGGGCCCGTTTTTTTGGTTCCTACCCCCGATTTTTGGTTCCTACCCCCGGTGTCGCGCTTAAAAGGGTCCCCCCGGAAACGGGTGCAAGTTTTTTGGTTCCTACCCCCGTTTTTTGGTTCCTACCCCCGGTGTCGCGCATAAATGGGTCCCTCCGGAAACGGGTGCAAGTTTTTTTCGTTCCTACCCCCGTTTTTTGGTTCCTACCCCCGGTGCCGCGCATAAATGGGTCCCCCCGGAAACGGGGGCCCTTTTTTTTGTTCCTACCCCCGTTTTTTGGTTGCTACCCCCGGTGTCGCGCTCAAATGGGTCCCCCCGGAAACGGGGGCCCGTTTTTTTGGTTCCTACCCCCGTTTTTTGGATCCTACCGCCGGTGTCCCGCTTAAATGGGTCCCCACGGAAACGGGGGCCCGTTTTTTTGGTTCCTACCCCCGTTTTTTGGTTCCTACCCCCGGTGTCGCGCTTAAATGGGTCCCCCCGGAAACGGGGGCCCGTTTTTTTGGTTCCTACGCCCGATTTTTGGTTCCTACCCCCAGTGTCACGCTTAAATGGGTCCTCCCGGAAACGGGGGCCCGTTTTTTTGGTTCCTAACCCCGTTTTTTGGTTCCTACCCCCGGTGTCGCGCATAAATGGGTCCCCCCCGTAAACGGGGGCCCTTTTTTTTGGTTCCTACCCCCGTTTTTTGGTTCCAACCCCTGGTGTCACGCTTAAAGGGGTCCCCCCGGAAACGGGGGCCCATTTTTTTGGTTCCTAAAACGGGGGCCCATTTTTTTGGTTCCTAACCCCGTTTTTTGGTTCCTACCCCCGGTGTCGCGCTCAAATGGGTCCCCCCGGAAACGGGGGCCCGTTTTTTTGGTTCCTACCCCCGTTTTTTGGATCCTACCCCCGGTGTCGCGCTTAAGTGGGTCCCCCTGGAAACGGGGGCCCGTTTTTTTGGTTCCTACCCCTTTTTTGGTTCCTACCCCCGGTGTCGCGCTTAAATGGGTCCCCCCGGAAACGGGGGCCCGTTTTTTTGGTTCCTACCCCCGTTTTTTGGTTCCTACCCCCGTGTCGCGCTTAAATGGGTCCCCCCGGAAACGGGGGCCCGTTTTTTTGGTTCCTACCCCCGTTTTTTGGTTCCTACCCCCGGTGTCGCGCTTAAATGGGTCCCCCCGGAAACGGGGGCCCGTTTTTTTGGTTCCTACCCCCGTTTTTTGGTTCCTACCCCCGGTGTCGCGCTTAAATGGGTCCCCCCCGGAAACGGGGGCCCGTTTTTTTTGGTTCCTACGCCCGATTTTTGGTTCCTACCCCCAGTGTCGCGCTTAAATGGGTCCTCCTGGAAACGGGGGCCCGTTTTTTTGGTTCCTAACCCCGTTTTTTGGTTCCTACCCCCGGTGTCGCGCATAAATGGGTCCCCCCGTAAACGGGGGCCCTTTTTTTTGGTTCCTACCCCCGTTTTTTTGGTTCCAACCCCTGGTGTCGCGCTTAAAGGGGTCCCCCCGGAAACGGGGGCCCATTTTTTTGGTTCCTAACCCCGTTTTTGGTTCCTACCCCCGGTGTCGCGCTCAAATGGGTCCCACCGGAAACGGGGGCCCGTTTTTTTGGTTCCTACCCCCGTTTTTTGGATCCTACCCCCCGGTGTCGCGCTTAAGTGGGTCCCCCCTGGAAACGGGGGCCCGTTTTTTTGGTTCCTACCCCTTTTTTGGTTCCTACCCCCGGTGTCGCGCTTAAATGGGTCCCCCGGAAACGGGGGCCCGTTTTTTTGGTTCCTACCCCCGTTTTTTGATTCCTACCCCCGGTGTCGCGCTTAAATGGGTCCCCCGGAAACGGGGGCCCGTTTTTTTGGTTCCTACCCCCGTTTTTTGGTTCCTACCCCCGGTGTCGCGCTCAAATGGGTCCCCCCGGAAACGGGGGCCCGTTTTTTTGGTTCCTACCCCCGTTTTTGGATCCTAACCCCGGTGCCGCGCTTTAATGGGTCCCCCCGGAAACGGGGGCCCTTTTTTTGGTTCCTACCCCCGTATTTTGGTTCCTACCCCTGGTGTCGCGCTTAAATGGGTCCCCCCGGAAACGGGAGCCCGTTTTTTTTGGTTCCTACCCCCGTTTTTTGGTTCCTACCCCCGGTGTCGCGCTTAAAGGGGTCCCCCGGAAACGGGGGCCCGTTTTTTTGGTTCCTACCCCCGATTTTTGGTTCCTACCCCCGGTGTCGCGCTTAAAAGGGTCCCCCCCGGAAACGGGTGCAAGTTTTTTTGGTTCCTACCCCCGTTTTTTGGTTCCTACCCCCGGTGTCGCGCATAAATGGGTCCCCCCCGGAAACGGGTGCAAGTTTTTTTCGTTCCTACCCCCGTTTTTTGGTTCCTACCCCGGTGCCGCGCATAAATGGGTCCCCCCGGAAACGGGGGCCCTTTTTTTTGTTCCTACCCCCGTTTTTTGGTTGCTACCCCCGGTGTTGCGCTCAAATGGGTCCCCCCGGAAACGGGGGCCCGTTTTTTTGGTTCCTACCCCCGTTTTTTGGATCCTACCGCCGGTGTCCCGCTTAAATGGGTCCCCACGGAAACGGGGACCCGTTTTTTTTGTTCCTACCCCGTTTTTTGGTTCCTACCCCCGGTGTCGCGCTTAAATGGGTCCACCCGGAAACGGGGGCCCGTTTTTTTTGGTTCCTACGCCCGATTTTTGGTTCCTACCCCCAGTGTCGCGCTTAAATGGGTCCTCCCGGAAACGGGGGCCCGTTTTTTTGGTTCCTAACCCCGTTTTTTGGTTCCTACCCCCGGTGTCGCGCATAAATGGGTCCCCCCGTAAACGGGGGCCCTTTTTTTGGTTCCTACCCCCGTTTTTTTGGTTCCAACCCCTGGTGTCACGCTTAAAGGGGTCCCCCCGGAAACGGGGGCCCATTTTTTTGGTTCCTAACCCGTTTTTTGGTTCCTACCCCCGGTGTCCGCGCTCAAATGGGTCCCCCCGGAAACGGGGGCCCGTTTTTTTGGTTCCTACCCCCGTTTTTTGGATCCTACCCCCGGTGTCGCGCTTAAGTGGGTCCCCCTGGAAACGGGGGCCCGTTTTTTTGGTTCCTACCCCTTTTTTGGTTCCTACCCCCGGTGTCGCGCTTAAATGGGTCCCCCGGAAACGGGGGCCCGTTTTTTTGGTTCCTACCCCCGTTTTTTTGGTTCCTACCCCCGGTGTCGCGCTTAAATGGGTCCCCCCGGAAACGGGGGCCCGTTTTTTTTGTTCCTACCCCCGTTTTTTGGTTCCTACCCCCGGTGTCGCGCTTAAATGGGTCCCCCCGGAAACGGGGGCCCATTTTTTTGGTTCCTACCCCCGTTTATTGGTTCCTACCCCCGGTGTTGCACTTAAATGGGTCCCCCCGGAAACGGGGGCCCGTTTTTTTGGTTCCTACCCCCGATTTTTGGTTCCTACCCCCGGTGTCGCGCTTAAACGGGTCCCCCCGGAAACGGGGGCCCCGTTTTTTTTGGTTCCTAACCCCGTTTTTTGTTCCTACCCCCGGTGTCACGCATAAATGGGTCCCCCCGTAAACGGGGGCCCTTTTTTTTGGTTCCTACCCCCGTTTTTTGGTTCCAACCCCTGGTGTCGCGCTTAAAGGGGTCCCCCCGGAAACGGGGGCCCGTTTTTTTGGTTCCTACCCCCGTTTTTTGGTTCCTACCCCCGGGTGACGCGCTTAAATGGGTCTCCCCGGAAAAGGGGGCCCGTTTTTTTTGGTTCCTACCCCCGTTTTTTGGTTCCTAGCCCCGGTGCCGCACTTAAATGGGTCCTCCCGGAAACGGGGGCCCGTTTTTTTGGTTCCTACCCCCGTTTTTTGGTTCCTACCCCCGGTACCGCGCTTAAATGGGTCCTCCCGGAAACGGGGTCCCGTTTTTTTGGTTCCTACCTCCGTTCTTTGGTTCCCTACCCCCGGTGTCCCGCTTAAATGGGTCCCCACGGAAACGGGGGCCCGTTTTTTTGGTTCCTACCCCCGTTTTTTGGTTCCTACCCCCGGTGTCGCGCTTAAATGGGTCCCCCGGAAACGGGGGCCCGTTTTTTTGGTTCCTACCCCCGTTTTTTGGTTCCTACCCCCGGTGCCGCGCTTAAATGGGTCCCCCGGAAACGGGGGCCCGTTTTTTTGGTTCCTATCCCCGTTTTTTGGTTCCTACCCCTCGTGTCGCGCTTAAAGGTGTCCCCCTGGAAACGGGGGCCGTTTTTTTGGTTCCTACCCCCGTTTTTTGGTTCCTACCCCCGGTGTCGCGCTCAAATGGGTCCCCCCGGAAACGGGGGCCCGTTTTTTTGGTTCCTACCCCCGTTTTTTGAATTCTACCGCCGGTGTCCCGCTTAAATGGGTCCCCACGGAAACGGGGGGCCCGTTTTTTTGGTTCCTACCCCTGTTTTTTGGTTCCTACCCCCGGTGTCGCGCTTAAAGGTGTCCCCCCCGGAAACGGGGGCCCGTTTTCTGGTTCCTACCCCCGTTTTTTGGTTCCTACCCCCGGTGTCGCGCTCAAATGGGTCCCCCCGGAAACAGGGGCCCGTTTTTTTTGGTTCCTACCCCCGTTTTTTGGTTCCTACCCCCGGTGTAGCGCTTAAATGGGTCCCCCGGAAACGGGGGGCCCGTTTTTTTGGTTCCTACCCCCGTTTTTTGGTTCCTACCCCCGGTGTCGCGCATAAATGGGTCCCCCCGGAAACGGGGGCCCTTTTTTTTGGTTCCTACCCCCGTATTTTGGTTCCTACCCCTGGTGTCGCGCTTAAATGGGTCCCCCCGGAAACGGGAGCCCGTTTTTTTGGTTCCTACCCCCGTTTTTTGGTTCCTACCCCCGGTGTCGCGCTTAAAGGGGTCCCCCCGGAAACGGGGGCCCGTTTTTTTGGTTCCTACCCCCGATTTTTGGTTCCTACCCCCGGTGTCGCGCTTAAAAGGGTCCCCCCGGAAACGGGTGCAAGTTTTTTTGGTTCCTACCCCCGTTTTTTGGTTCCTACCCCCGGTGTCGCGCATAAATGGGTCCCCCCGGAAACGGGTGCAAGTTTTTTTCGTTCCTACCCCCGTTTTTTGGTTCCTACCCCCGGTGCCGCGCATAAATGGGTCCCCCCGGAAACGGGGGCCCTTTTTTTTGTTCCTACCCCCGTTTTTTGGTTGCTACCCCCGGTGTTGCGCTCAAATGGGTCCCCCCGGAAACGGGGGCCCGTTTTTTTGGTTCCTACCCCCGTTTTTTGGATCCTACCGCCGGTGTCCCGCTTAAATGGGTCCCCACGGAAACGGGGACCCGTTTTTTTGGTTCCTACCCCCGTTTTTTGGTTCCTACCCCCGGTGTCGCGCTTAAATGGGTCCCCCCGGAAACGGGGGGCCCGTTTTTTTGGTTCCTACGCCCGATTTTTGGTTCCTACCCCCAGTGTCGCGCTTAAATGGGTCCTCCCGGAAACGGGGGCCCGTTTTTTTGGTTCCTAACCCCGTTTTTTGGTTCCTACCCCCGGTGTCGCGCATAAATGGGTCCCCCCGTAAACGGGGGCCCTTTTTTTTGGTTCCTACCCCCGTTTTTTGGTTCCAACCCCTGGTGTCACGCTTAAAGGGGTCCCCCCCGGAAACGGGGGCCCATTTTTTTGGTTCCTAACCCCGTTTTTTGGTTCCTACCCCCGGGTGTCGCGCTCAAATGGGTCCCCCCGGAAACGGGGGCCCGTTTTTTTTGGTTCCTACCCCCGTTTTTTGGATCCTACCCCCGGTGTCGCGCTTAAGTGGGTCCCCCTGGAAACGGGGGCCCGTTTTTTTGGTTCCTACCCCTTTTTTGGTTCCTACCCCCGGTGTCGCGCTTAAATGGGTCCCCCGGAAACGGGGGCCCGTTTTTTTGGTTCCTACCCCCGTTTTTTGGTTCCTACCCCCGGTGTCGCGCTTAAATGGGTCCCCCCGGAAACGGGGGCCCGTTTTTTTTGTTCCTACCCCCGTTTTTTGGTTCCTACCCCCGGTGTCGCGCTTAAATGGGTCCCCCCGGAAACGGGGGCCCATTTTTTTGGTTCCTACCCCCGTTTATTGGTTCCTACCCCCGGTGTTGCACTTAAATGGGTCCCCCCGGAAACGGGGGCCCGTTTTTTTTGGTTCCTACCCCCGATTTTTGGTTCCTACCCCCGGTGTCGCGCTTAAACGGGTCCCCCCGGAAACGGGGGCCCGTTTTTTTTGGTTCCTAACCCCGTTTTTTGTTCCTACCCCCGGTGTCACGCATAAATGGGTCCCCCCGTAAACGGGGGCC
The DNA here is from genome assembly GCF_030867095.1 of Alligator mississippiensis. NCBI lineage: Eukaryota > Metazoa > Chordata > Crocodylia > Alligatoridae > Alligator > Alligator mississippiensis. The sequence continues at coordinate 177,838,347 of NC_081826.1, read as the reverse complement.
CTTTTTTTTGGTTCCTACCCCCGTTTTTTGGTTCCAACCCCTGGTGTCGCGCTTAAAGGGGTCCCCCCGGAAACGGGGGCCCGTTTTTTTTGGTTCCTACCCCGTTTTTTGGTTCCTACCCCCGGTGACGCGCTTAAATGGGTCTCCCCGGAAAAGGGGGCCCGTTTTTTTGGTTCCTACCCCCGTTTTTTGGTTCCTAGCCCCGGTGCCGCACTTAAATGGGTCCTCCCGGAAACGGGGGCCCGTTTTTTTTGGTTCCTACCCCCGTTTTTTGGTTCCTACCCCCGGTACCGCGCTTAAATGGGTCCTCCCGGAAACGGGGTCCCGTTTTTTTGGTTCCTACCTCCGTTCTTTGGTTCCTACCCCCGGTGTCCCGCTTAAATGGGTCCCCACGGAAACGGGGGCCCGTTTTTTTTGGTTCCTACCCCCGTTTTTTGGTTCCTACCCCCCGGTGTCGCGCTTAAATGGGTCCCCCGGAAACGGGGGCCCGTTTTTTTGGTTCCTACCCCCGTTTTTTGGTTCCTACCCCCGGTGCCAGCGCTTAAATGGGTCCCCCCGGAAACGGGGGCCCGTTTTTTTGGTTCCTATCCCCCGTTTTTTGGTTCCTACCCCTCGTGTCGCGCTTAAAGGTGTCCCCCTGGAAACGGGGGCCCGTTTTTTTGGTTCCTACCCCCGTTTTTTGGTTCCTACCCCCGGTGTCGCGCTCAAATGGGTCCCCCCGGAAACGGGGGCCCGTTTTTTTTTGGTTCCTACCCCCGTTTTTTGAATTCTACCGCCGGTGTCCCGCTTAAATGGGTCCCCACGGAAACGGGGGCCCGTTTTTTTTGGTTCCTACCCCTGTTTTTTGGTTCCTACCCCCGGTGTCGCGCTTAAAGGTGTCCCCCCGGAAACGGGGGCCCGTTTTCTGGTTCCTACCCCCGTTTTTTGGTTCCTACCCCCGGTGTCGCGCTCAAATGGGTCCCCCCGGAAACAGGGGCCCGTTTTTTTGGTTCCTACCCCCGTTTTTTGGTTCCTACCCCCGGTGTAGCGCTTAAATGGGTCCCCCCGGAAACGGGGGCCCGTTTTTTTGGTTCCTACCCCCGTTTTTTGGTTCCTACCCCCGGTGTCGCGCATAAATGGGTCCCCCCCGGAAACGGGGGCCCGTTTTTTTGGTTCCTACCCCCGTTTTTTAGTTCCTACCCCTGGTGTCGCGCTTAAAGGTGTCCCCACGGAAACGGGGGCCCGTTTTTTTGGTTCCTACCCCCGTTTTTTGGTTCCTACCCCCGGTGTCGCGCTCAAATGGGTCCTCCCGGAAACTTTGGCACGTTTTTTTGGTTCCTACCTCCGTTCTTTGGTTCCTACCCCCGGTGTCCCGCTTAAATGGGTCCCCACGGAAACGGGGGCCCGTTTTTTTGGTTCCTACCCCCGTTTTTTGGTTCCTACAACCGGTGCCGCGCTTAAATGGGTCCCCCTGGAAACGGGGGCCCGTTTTTTTGTTTCCTACCCCCGTTTTTTGGTTCCTACCCCCGGTGTCGCGCTTAAATGGGTCCCCCGGAAACGGGGGCCCGTTTTTTTTGGTTCCTACCCCTGTTTTTTGGTTCCTACCCCTGGTGTCGCGCTTAAATGGGTCCCCCCCGGAAACGGGGGCCCGTTTTTTTGGTTCCTACCCCCGATTTTTGGTTCCTACCCCCGGTGTCGCGCTTAAACGGGTCCCCACGGAAACGGGGGCCCGTTTTTTTGGTTCCTACCGGTTTTTGGTTCCTACCCCCGGTGTCGCGCTTAAGTGGGTCCCCCTGGAAACGGGGGCCCGTTTTTTTGGTTCCTACCCCGTTTTTTCGTTCCTACCCCCGGTGTCGCGCTTAAATGGGTCCCCCGGAAACGGGGGCCCGTTTTTTTGGTTCCTACCCCCCGTTTTTTGTTCCTACCCCCGGTGTCACGCATAAATGGGTCCCCCCGTAAACGGGGGCCCCTTTTTTTTGGTTCCTACCCCCGTTTTTTGGTTCCAACCCCTGGTGTCGCGCTTAAAGGGGTCCCCCCGGAAACGGGGGCCCGTTTTTTTGGTTCCTACCCCCGTTTTTTGGTTCCTACCCCCGGTGACGCGCTTAAATGGGTCTCCCCGGAAAAGGGGGGCCCGTTTTTTTGGTTCCTACCCCCGTTTTTTGGTTCCTAGCCCCGGTGCCGCACTTAAATGGGTCCTCCCGGAAACGGGGGCCCGTTTTTTTGGTTCCTACCCCCGTTTTTTGGTTCCTACCCCCGGTACCCCGCGCTTAAATGGGTCCTCCCGGAAACGGGGTCCCGTTTTTTTGGTTCCTACCCCCGTTTTTTGGTTCCTACCCCCCGGTGTCGCGCTTAAGTGGGTCCCCCTGGAAACGGGGGCCCGTTTTTTTGGTTCCTACCCCTTTTTTGGTTCCTACCCCCGGTGTCGCGCTTAAATGGGTCCCCCCGGAAACGGGGGCCCGTTTTTTTGGTTCCTACCCCCGTTTTTTGGTTCCTACCCCCGGTGTCGCGCTTAAAATGGGTCCCCCCGGAAACGGGGGCCCGTTTTTTTGGTTCCTACCCCCCGTTTTTTGGTTCCTACCCCCGGTGTCGCGCTTAAATGGGTCCCCCCGTAAACGGGGGCCCGTTTTTTTGGTTCCTACCCCCGTTTTTTGGTTCCTACCCCCGGTGTCGCGCTTAAATGGGTCCCCCCGGAAACGGGGGCCCGTTTTTTTGGTTCCTACGCCCGATTTTTGGTTCCTACCCCCCAGTGTCGCGCTTAAATGGGTCCTCCCGGAAACGGGGGCCCGTTTTTTTTGGTTCCTAACCCCGTTTTTTGGTTCCTACCCCCGGTGTCGCGCATAAATGGGTCCCCCCGTAAACGGGGGCCCTTTTTTTTTGGTTCCTACCCCCGTTTTTTGGTTCCAACCCCTGGTGTCGCGCTTAAAGGGGTCCCCCGGAAACAGGGGCCCATTTTTTTGGTTCCTAACCCCGTTTTTGGTTCCTACCCCCGGTGTCGCACTCAAATGGGTCCCACCGGAAACGGGGGCCCGTTTTTTTGGTTCCTACCCGTTTTTTGGATCCTACCCCCGGTGTCGCGCTTAAGTGGGTCCCCCTGGAAAACGGGGGCCCGTTTTTTTGGTTCCTACCCCTTTTTTGGTTCCTACCCCCGGTGTCGCGCTTAAATGGGTCCCCCGGAAACGGGGGCCCGTTTTTTTGGTTCCTACCCCCGTTTTTTGATTCCTACCCCCGGTGTCGCGCTTAAATGGGTCCCCCCGGAAACGGGGGCCCGTTTTTTTGGTTCCTACCCCCGTTTTTTGGTTCCTACCCCCGGTGTCGCGCTCAAATGGGTCCCCCCGGAAACGGGGGCCCGTTTTTTTTGGTTCCTACCCCCGTTTTTTGGATCCTAACCCCGGTGCCGCGCTTTAATGGGTCCCCCCGGAAACGGGGGCCCTTTTTTTGGTTCCTACCCCCGTATTTTGGTTCCTACCCCTGGTGTCGCGCTTAAATGGGTCCCCCCCGGAAACGGGAGCCCGTTTTTTTGGTTCCTACCCCCGTTTTTTGGTTCCTACCCCCGGTGTCGCGCTTAAAGGGGTCCCCCCGGAAACGGGGGCCCGTTTTTTTGGTTCCTACCCCCGATTTTTGGTTCCTACCCCCGGTGTCGCGCTTAAAAGGGTCCCCCCGGAAACGGTGCAAGTTTTTTTGGTTCCTACCCCCGTTTTTTGGTTCCTACCCCCGGTGTCGCGCATAAATGGGTCCCCCCCGGAAACGGGTGCAAGTTTTTTTCGTTCCTACCCCCGTTTTTTGGTTCCTACCCCCGGTGCCGCGCATAAATGGGTCCCCCCGGAAACGGGGGCCCTTTTTTTTGTTCCTACCCCCGTTTTTTGGTTGCTACCCCCGGTGTCGCGCTCAAATGGGTCCCCCCGGAAACGGGGGCCCGTTTTTTTGGTTCCTACCCCCCGTTTTTTGGATCCTACCGCCGGTGTCCCGCTTAAATGGGTCCCCACGGAAACGGGGGCCGGTTTTTTTGGTTCCTACCCCCGTTTTTTGGTTCCTACCCCCGGTGTCGCGCTTAAATGGGTCCCCCCGGAAACGGGGGCCCGTTTTTTTGGTTCCTACGCCCGATTTTTGGTTCCTACCCCCAGTGTCACGCTTAAATGGGTCCTCCCGGAAACGGGGGCCCGTTTTTTTTTGGTTCCTAACCCCGTTTTTTGGTTCCTACCCCCGGTGTCGCGCATAAATGGGTCCCCCCGTAAACGGGGGCCCA
>NC_081826.1:177653755-177781007 GCF_030867095.1 Alligator mississippiensis | reverse complement strand
TTGTCGCGCTTCAATGGGTCTCCCCGGAAAAGGGGGCCCGTTTTTTTGGTTCCTACCCCCGTTTTTTGGTTCCTACCCCCCGGTGTCGCGCTTAAATGGGTCCCCCCGGAAACGGGGGCCCGTTTTTTTGGTTCCTACCCCCGTTTTTTGGTTCCTACCCCCGGTGTTGCGAATAAATAGGTCCCCACGGAAACGGGGGCCCGTTTTTTTTGGTTCCTAGCCCCGTTTTTTGGTTCCTACCCCCGGTGTCGCGCTTAAATGGGTCCCCCGGAAACGGGGGCCCGTTTTTTTAGTTCCTACCCCCGTTTTTTGGTTCCTACCCCCGGTGTCGCGCTTAAATGGGTCCCCACGGATACCGGGGCCCGTTATTTGGTTCCTACCCCCGATTTTTGGGTCCTACCCCCGGTGTCGCGCTTAAATGGGTCCCCCCGGAAACGGGTGCAAGTTTTTTTGGTTCCTACCCCCGTTTTTTGGTTCCTACCCCTGGTGTCGCGCTTAAAGTGGTCCCCCCGGAAACGGGGGCCCGTTTTTTTTGGTTCCTACCCCCGTTTTTTGCTTCCTACCCCCGGTGTCGCGCTCAAATGGGTCCCCCAGGAAACGGGGGCCCGTTTTTTTGGTTCCTACCCCCGTTTTTTGGATCCTACCGCCGGTGTCCCGCTTAAATGGGTCCCCACGGAAACGGGGGCCCGTTTTTTTGGTTCCTACCCCTGTTTTTTGGTTCCTACCCCCGGTGTCGCGCTTAAGTGGGTCCCCCTGGAAACGGGGGCCCGTTTTTTTGGTTCCTACCCCGTTTTTTGGTTCCTACCCCCGGTGTCGCGCTTAAATGGGTCCCCCGGAAACGGGGGCCCGTTTTTTTGGTTCCTACCCCCGTTTTTTGGTTCCAACCCCCGGTGTCGCGCTTGAATGGGTCCCCCCGGAAACGGGGGCCCGTTTTTTTGGTTCCTACCCCCGTTTTTTGGTTCCTACCCCTGGTGTCGCGCTTAAATGGGTCCCCCCGGAAACGGGGGCCCGTTTTTTTGGTTCCTACCCCCGTTTTTTGGTTCCTACCCCCGGTGTCGCGCTTAAATGGGTCCCCACGGAAACGGGGGCCCGTTTTTTTGGTTCCTACCCCCGTTTTTTGGTTCCTACCCCCGGTGTCGCGCTTGAATGGGTCCCCCCGGAAACGGGGGCCCGTTTTTTTGGTTCCTACCCCCGTTTTTTGGTTCCTACCCCTGGTGTCGCGCTTAAATGGGTCCCCCCGGAAACGGGAGCCCGTTTTTTTGGTTCCTACCCCCGTTTTTTGGTTCCTACCCCCGGTGTCGCGCTTAAATGGGTCCCCACAGAAACGGGGGCCCGTTTTTTTGGTTCCTACCCCCGTTTTTTGGTTCCTACACCCGGTGTCGCGCTTAAATGGGTCCCCCGGAAACGGGGGCCCGTTTTTTTAGTTCCTACCCCCGTTTTTGGTTCCTAACCCCGGTGTCGCGCTTTAATGGCTCACCCCGGAAACGGGTGCCCGTTTTTTTGGTTCCTACCCCCGATTTTTGGTTCCTACCCCGGTGTCGCGCTTAAATGGGTCCCCCGGAAAAGGGGGCCCGTTTTTTTGGTTCCTACCCCCGATTTTTGGTTCCTACCCCCCGGTGTCGCGCATAAATGGGTCCCCCCGGAAACGGGGGCCCATTTTTTTGGTTCCTACCCCCGTTTTTTGGTTCCTACCCCCGGTGTCGCGCTTAAATGGGTTCCCCCGGAAGCGGGTGCAAGTTTTTTTGGTTCCTACCCCCGTTTTTTGGTTCCTACCCCCGGTGTCGCGCATAAATGGGTGCCCCCGGAAACGGGGGCCCGTTTTTTTGGTTCCTACCCCCGTTTTTTGGTTGCTAGCCCCGGTGTAGCGCTTAAATGGGTCCCCCCGGAAACGGGGGCCCGTTTTTTTGGTTCCTACCCCCGTTTTTTGGTTCCTACCCCCGGTGCCGCGCTTAAATGGGTCCCCCTGGAAACGGGGGCCCGTTTTTTTGGTTCCTACCCCCGTTTTTTGGTTCCTACCCCCGGTGTCGCGCTTAAATGGGTCTCCCGGAAAACAGGGGCCCGTTTTTTTGGTTCCTACCCCCGTTTTTTGGTTCCTACCCCTGGTGTCGCGCTTAAGTGGGTCCCCCCGGAAACGGGGGCCCGTTTTTTTCGTTCCTACCCCCGATTTTTGGTTCCTACCCCCGGTGTCGCGCTTAAATGGGTCCCCCCGGAAACGGGTGCCCGTTTTTTTGGTTCCTACCCCTGTTTTTTGGTTCCTACCCCCGGTGTCGCGCATAAATGGGTCCCCCCGGAAACGGGGGCCCGTTTTTTTGGTTCCTACCCCCGTTTTTTGGTTCCTACCCCTGGTGTCGCGCTTAAAGGGGTCCCCCCGGAAACGGGGGCCCATTTTTTTGGTTCCTACCCCCGTTTTTTGGTTCCTACCCCCGGTGTCGCGCTCAAATGGGTCCCCCCGGAAACGGGGGCCCGTTTTTTTGGTTCCTACCCCTGTTTTTTGGTTCCTACCCCCGGTGTCGCGCTTAAGTGGGTCCCCCTGGAAACGGGGGCCCGTTTTTTTGGTTCCTATCCCGTTTTTTGGTTCCTACCCCCGGTGTCGCGCTTAAATGGGTCCCCCGGAAACGGGGGCCCGTTTTTTTGGTTCCTACCCCTGTTTTTTGGTTCCTACCCCCGGTGTCGCGCTTAAGTGGGTCCCCCTGGAAACGGGGGCCCGTTTTTTTGGTTCCTAACCCCGGTGTCGCGCTTGAATGGGTCCCCCGGAAACGGGGGCCCGTTTTTTTAGTTCCTACCCCCGTTTTTTGGTTCCTACCCCCGGTGTCGCGCTTAAATCGGTCCCCACGGAAACCGGGGCCCGTTTTTTTGGTTCCTACCCCCGATTTTTGGTTCCTACCCCCGGTGTCGCGCATAAATGGGTCCCCCCGGAAACGGGGGCCCGTTTTTTTGGTTCCTACCCCCGTTTTTTGGTTCCTACCCCTGGTGTCGCGCTTAAAGTGGTCCCCCCGGAAACGGGGGCCCGTTTTTTTGGTTCCTACCCCCGATTTTTGGTTCCTACCCCCGGTGTCGCGCTTAAATGGGTCCCCCCGGAAACGGGTGCAAGTTTTTTTGGATCCTACCCCCGTTTTTTGGTTCCTACCCCCGGTGTCGCGCATAAATGGGTCCCCCCGGAAACGGGGGCCCGTTTTTTTGGTTCCTACCCCCGTTTTTTGGTTCCTACCCCTGGTGTCGCGCTTAAAGGTGTCCCCCCGGAAACGGGGGCCCTTTTTTTTGGTTCCTACCCCCGTTTTTTGGATCCTACCGCCGGTGTCCCGCTTAAATGGGTCCCCACGGAAACGGGGGCCCGTTTTTTTGGTTCCTACCCCTGTTTTTTGGTTCCTACCCCCGGTGTCGCGCTTAAGTGGGTCCCCCTGGAAACGGGGCCCGTTTTTTTGGTTCCTACCCCGTTTTTTGGTTCCTACCCCCGGTGTCGCGCTTAAATGGGTCCCCCGGAAATGGGGGCCCGTTTTTTTGGTTCCTACCCCCGTTTTTTGGTTCCTACCCCCGGTGTCGCGCTTCAATGGGTCTCCCCGGAAAAGGGGGCCCGTTTTTTTGGTTCCTACCCCCGTTTTTTGGTTCCTACCCCCGGTGTCGCGCTTGAATGGGTCCCCCCGGAAACGGGGGCCCGTTTTTTTGGTTCCTACCCCCGTTTTTTGGTTCCTACCCCTGGTGTCGCGCTTAAAGGGGTCCCCCCGGAAACGGGGGCCCATTTTTTTGGTTCCTACCTCCGTTTTTTGGTTCCTACCCCCGGTGTCGCACTCAAATGGGTCCCCCCGGAAACGGGGGCCCGTTTTTTTGGTTCCTACCCCTGTTTTTTGGTTCCTACCCCCGGTGTCGCGCTTAGTGGGTCCCCCTGGAAACGGGGGCCCGTTTTTTTGGTTCCTATCCCGTTTTTTGGTTCCTACCCCCGGTGTCGCGCTTAAATGTGTCCCCCGGAAACGGGGGCCCGTTTTTTTGGTTCCTACCCCTGTTTTTTGGTTCCTACCCCCGGTGTCGCGCTTAAGTGGGTCCCCCTGGAAACGGGGGCCCGTTTTTTTGGTTCCTACCCCCGGTGTCGCGCTTGAATGGGTCCCCGGAAACGGGGGCCCGTTTTTTTAGTTCCTACCCCCGTTTTTTGGTTCCTACCCCCGGTGTCGCGCTTAAATCGGTCCCCACGGAAACCGGGGCCCGTTTTTTTGGTTCCTACCCCCGATTTTTGGTTCCTACCCCCGGTGTCGCGCATAAATGGGTCCCCCCGGAAACGGGGGCCCGTTTTTTTGGTTCCTACCCCCGTTTTTTGGTTCCTACCCCTGGTGTCGCGCTTAAAGTGGTCCCCCCGGAAACGGGGGCCCGTTTTTTTGGTTCCTACCCACGATTTTTGGTTCTTACCCCCGGTGTCGCGCTTAAATGGGTCCCCCCGGAAACGGGTGCAAGTTTTTTTGGATCCTACCCCCGTTTTTTGGTTACAACCCCCGGTGTCGCGCATAAATGGGTCCCCCCGGAAACGGGGGCCCGTTTTTTTGGTTCCTACCCCCGTTTTTTGGTTCCTACCCCTGGTGTCGCGCTTAAAGGTGTCCCCCCGGAAACGGGGGCCCTTTTTTTTGGTTCCTACCCCCGTTTTTTGGATCCTACCGCCGGTGTGCCGCTTAAATGGGTCCCCACGGAAACGGGGGCCCGTTTTTTTGGTTCCTACCCCTGTTTTTTGGTTCCTACCCCCGGTGTCGCGCTTAAGTGGGTCCCCCTGAAACGGGGCCCGTTTTTTTGGTTCCTACCCCGTTTTTTGGTTCCTACCCCCGGTGTCGCGCTTAAATGGGTCCCCCGGAAATGGGGGCCCGTTTTTTTGGTTCCTACCCCCGTTTTTTGGTTCCTACCCCCGGTGTCGCGCTTCAATGGGTCTCCCCGGAAAAGGGGGCCCGTTTTTTTGGTTCCTACCCCCGTTTTTTGGTTAGTACCCCCGGTGTCGCGCTTGAATGGGTCCCCCCGGAAACGGGGGCCCGTTTTTTTGGTTCCTACCCCCGTTTTTTGGTTCCTACCCCCGGTGTCGCGCTTAAATGGGTCCCCACGGAAACTGGGGCCCGTTTTTTTGGTTCCTACCCCCGTTTTTTTGTTCCTACCCCCGGTGTCGCGCTTAAATGGGTCCCCCGGAAACGGGGGCCCGTTTTTTTAGTTCCTACCCCCGTTTTTTGGTTCCTAACCCCGGTGTCGCGCTTTAATGGCTCACCCCGGAAACGGGGGCCCGTTTTTTTGGTTCCTACCCCCGATTTTTGGTTCCTACACCCGGTGTCGCGCTTAAATGGGTCCCCCCGGAAACGGGGGCCCGTTTTTTTGGTCCTACCCCCGTTTTTTGGATCCTACCGCCGGTGTCCCGCTTAAATGGGTCCCCCTGGAAACGGGGGCCCGTTTTTTTGGTTCCTACCCCGTTTTTCGGTTCCTACCCCCGGTGTCGCGCTTAAATGGGTCCCCCGGAAACGGGGGCCCGTTTTTTTGGTTCCTACCCCCATTTTTTGGTTCCTACCCCCGGTGTAGCGCTTAAATGGGTCCCCCCGGAAACGGGGGCCCGTTTTTTTGGTTCCTACCCCCGTTTTTTGGTTCCTACCCCCGGTGCCGCGCTTAAATGGGTCCCCCTGGAAACGGGGGCCCGTTTTTTGGTTCCTACCCCCGTTTTTTGGTTCCTACCCCCGGTGTCGCGCTTGAATGGGTCCCCCGGAAACGGGGGCCCGTTTTTTTAGTTCCTACCCCCGTTTTTTTTGGTTCCTACCCCCGATTTTTGGTTCCTACCCCCGGTGTCGCGCATAAATGGGTCCCCCCGGAAACGGGGGCCCGTTTTTTTGGTTCCTACCCCCGTTTTTTGGTTCCTACCCCTGGTGTCGCGCTTAAAGTGGTCCCCCCGGAAACGGGGGCCCGTTTTTTTGGTTCCTACCCCCGATTTTTGGTTCCTACCCCCGGTGTCGCGCTTAAATGGGTCCCCCCGGAAACGGGTGCAAGTTTTTTTGGATCCTACCCCCGTTTTTTGGTTCCTACCCCCGGTGTCGCGCATAAATGGGTCCCCCCGGAAACGGGGGCCCGTTTTTTTGGTTCCTACCCCCGTTTTTTGGTTCCTACCCCTGGTGTCGCGCTTAAAGTGGTCCCCCCGGAAACGGGGGCCCGTTTTTTTGGTTCCTACCCCCGATTTTTGGTTCCTACCCCCGGTGTCGCGCTTAAATGGGTCCCCCCGGAAACGGGTGCAAGTTTTTTTGGATCCTACCCCCGTTTTTTGGTTCCTACCCCCGGTGTCGCGCATAAATGGGTCCCCCCGGAAACGGGGGCCCGTTTTTTTGGTTCCTACCCCCGTTTTTTGGTTCCTACCCCTGGTGTCGCGCTTAAAGGTGTCCCCCCGGAAACGGGGGCCCTTTTTTTTGGTTCCTACCCCCGTTTTTTGGATCCTACCGCCGGTGTCCCGCTTAAATGGGTCCCCACGGAAACGGGGGCCCGTTTTTTTGGTTCCTACCCCTGTTTTTTGGTTCCTACCCCCGGTGTCGCGCTTAAGTGGGTCCCCCTGGAAACGGGGCCCGTTTTTTTGGTTCCTACCCCGTTTTTTGGTTCCTACCCCCGGTGTCGCGCTTAAATGGGTCCCCCGGAAATGGGGGCCCGTTTTTTTGGTTCCTACCCCCGTTTTTTGGTTCCTACCCCCGGTGTCGCGCTTAAATGGGTCCCCACGGAAACGGGGGCCCGTTTTTTTGGTTCCTACCCCCGTTTTTTGGTTCCTACCCCCGGTGTCGCGCTTAAATGGGTCCCCCGGAAACGGGGGCCCGTTTTTTTAGTTCCTACCCCCGTTTTTTGGTTCCTAACCCCGGTGTCGCGCTTTAATGGCTCACCCCGGAAACGGGGGCCCGTTTTTTTGGTTCCTACCCCCGATTTTTGGTTCCTACCCCCGGTGTCGCGCTCAAATGGGTCCCCCCGGAAACGGGGGCCCGTTTTTTTGGTTCCTACCCCTGTTTATTGGTTCCTATCCCCGGTGTCGCGCTTAAGTGGGTCCCCCTGGAAACGGGGGCCCGTTTTTTTGGTTCCTATCCCGTTTTTTGGTTCCTACCCCCGGTGTCGCGCTTAAATGGGTCCCCCGGAAACGGGTTCCCGTTTTTTTGGTTCCTACCCCTGTTTTTTGGTTCCTACCCCCGGTGTCGCGCTTGAATGGGTCCCCCCGGAAACGGGGGCCCGTTTTTTTGGTTCCTACCCCCGTTTTTTGGTTCCTACCCCCGGTGTCGCGCTTAAATGGGTCCCCCCGGAAACGGGGGCCCGTTTTTTTGGTTCCTACCCCCGTTTTTTGGTTCCTACCCCCGGTGTCGCGCTTAAATGGGTCCCCACGGAAACTGGGGCCCGTTTTTTTGGTTCCTACCCCCGTTTTTTTGTTCCTACCCCCGGTGTCGCGCTTAAATGGGTCCCCCGGAAACGGGGGCCCGTTTTTTTAGTTCCTACCCCCGTTTTTTGGTTCCTAACCCCGGTGTCGCGCTTTAATGGCTCACCCCGGAAACGGGGGCCCGTTTTTTTGGTTCCTACCCCCGATTTTTGGTTCCTACACCCGGTGTCGCGCTTAAATGGGTCCCCCCGGAAACGGGGGCCCGTTTTTTTGGTCCTACCCCCGTTTTTTGGATCCTACCGCCGGTGTCCCGCTTAAATGGGTCCCCCTGGAAACGGGGGCCCGTTTTTTTGGTTCCTACCCCGTTTTTCGGTTCCTACCCCCGGTGTCGCGCTTAAATGGGTCCCCCGGAAACGGGGGCCCGTTTTTTTGGTTCCTACCCCCATTTTTTGGTTCCTACCCCGGTGTAGCGCTTAAATGGGTCCCCCCGGAAACGGGGGCCCGTTTTTTTGGTTCCTACCCCCGTTTTTTGGTTCCTACCCCCGGTGCCGCGCTTAAATGGGTCCCCCTGGAAACGGGGGCCCGTTTTTTTGGTTCCTACCCCCGTTTTTTGGTTCCTACCCCCGGTGTCGCGCTTGAATGGGTCCCCCGGAAACGGGGGCCCGTTTTTTTAGTTCCTACCCCCGTTTTTTTTGGTTCCTACCCCCGATTTTTGGTTCCTACCCCCGGTGTCGCGCATAAATGGGTCCCCCCGGAAACGGGGGCCCGTTTTTTTGGTTCCTACCCCCGTTTTTTGGTTCCTACCCCTGGTGTCGCGCTTAAAGTGGTCCCCCCGGAAACGGGGGCCCGTTTTTTTGGTTCCTACCCCCGATTTTTGGTTCCTACCCCCGGTGTCGCGCTTAAATGGGTCCCCCCGGAAACGGGTGCAAGTTTTTTTGGATCCTACCCCCGTTTTTTGGTTCCTACCCCCGGTGTCGCGCATAAATGGGTCCCCCCGGAAACGGGGGCCCGTTTTTTTGGTTCCTACCCCCGTTTTTTGGTTCCTACCCCTGGTGTCGCGCTTAAAGTGGTCCCCCCGGAAACGGGGGCCCGTTTTTTTGGTTCCTACCCCCGATTTTTGGTTCCTACCCCCGGTGTCGCGCTTAAATGGGTCCCCCCGGAAACGGGTGCAAGTTTTTTTGGATCCTACCCCCGTTTTTTGGTTCCTACCCCCGGTGTCGCGCATAAATGGGTCCCCCCGGAAACGGGGGCCCGTTTTTTTGGTTCCTACCCCCGTTTTTTGGTTCCTACCCCTGGTGTCGCGCTTAAAGGTGTCCCCCCGGAAACGGGGGCCCTTTTTTTTGGTTCCTACCCCCGTTTTTTGGATCCTACCGCCGGTGTCCCGCTTAAATGGGTCCCCACGGAAACGGGGGCCCGTTTTTTTGGTTCCTACCCCTGTTTTTTGGTTCCTACCCCCGGTGTCGCGCTTAAGTGGGTCCCCCTGGAAACGGGGCCCGTTTTTTTGGTTCCTACCCCGTTTTTTGGTTCCTACCCCCGGTGTCGCGCTTAAATGGGTCCCCCGGAAATGGGGGCCCGTTTTTTTGGTTCCTACCCCCGTTTTTTGGTTCCTACCCCCGGTGTCGCGCTTAAATGGGTCCCCACGGAAACGGGGGCCCGTTTTTTTGGTTCCTACCCCCGTTTTTTGGTTCCTACCCCCGGTGTCGCGCTTAAATGGGTCCCCCGGAAACGGGGGCCCGTTTTTTTTAGTTCCTACCCCCGTTTTTTGGTTCCTAACCCCGGTGTCGCGCTTTAATGGCTCACCCCGGAAACGGGGGCCCGTTTTTTTGGTTCTACCCCCGATTTTTGGTTCCTACCCCCGGTGTCGCGCTCAAATGGGTCCCCCCGGAAACGGGGGCCCGTTTTTTTGGTTCCTACCCCTGTTTATTGGTTCCTATCCCCGGTGTCGCGCTTAAGTGGGTCCCCCTGGAAACGGGGGCCCGTTTTTTTGGTTCCTATCCCGTTTTTTGGTTCCTACCCCCGGTGTCGCGCTTAAATGGGTCCCCCGGAAACGGGTTCCCGTTTTTTTGGTTCCTACCCCTGTTTTTTGGTTCCTACCCCCGGTGTCGCGCTTAAGTGGGTCCCCCTGGAAACGGGGGCCCGTTTTTTTGGTTCCTACCCCCGGTGTCGCGCTTGAATGGGTCCCCCGGAAACGGGGGCCCGTTTTTTTAGTTCCTACCCCCGTTTTTTGGTTCCTACCCCCGGTGTCGCGCTTAAATCGGTCCCCACGGAAACCGGGGCCCGTTTTTTTGGTTCCTACCCCGATTTTTGGTTCCTACCCCCGGTGTCGCGCATAAATGGGTCCCCCCGGAAACGGGGGCCCGTTTTTTTGGTTCCTACCCCCGTTTTTTGGTTCCTACCCCTGGTGTCTCGCTTAAAGGTGTCCCCCCGGAAACGGGGGCCCTTTTTTTTGGTTCCTACCCCCGTTTTTTGGATCCTACCGCCGGTGTCCCGCTTAAATGGGTCCCCACGGAAACGGGGGCCCGTTTTTTTGGTTCCTACCCCCGTTTTTTGGTTCCTACCCCTGGTGTCGCGCTTAAAGTGGTCCCCCCGGAAACGGGGGCCCGTTTTTTTGGTTCCTACCCCCGATTTTTGGTTCCTACCCCCGGTGTCGCGCTTAAATGGGTCCCCCCGGAAACGGGTGCAAGTTTTTTTGGATCCTACCCCCGTTTTTTGGTTCCTACCCCCGGTGTCGCGCATAAATGGGTCCCCCCGGAAACGGGGGCCCGTTTTTTTGGTTCCTACCCCCGTTTTTTGGTTCCTACCCCTGGTGTCGCGCTTAAAGGTGTCCCCCCGGAAACGGGGGCCCTTTTTTTTGGTTCCTACCCCCGTTTTTTGGATCCTACCGCCGGTGTCCCGCTTAAATGGGTCCCCACGGAAACGGGGGCCCGTTTTTTTGGTTCCTACCCCTGTTTTTTGGTTCCTACCCCCGGTGTCGCGCTTAAGTGGGTCCCCCTGGAAACGGGGCCCGTTTTTTTGGTTCCTACCCCGTTTTTTGGTTCCTACCCCCGGTGTCGCGCTTAAATGGGTCCCCCGGAAATGGGGGCCCGTTTTTTTGGTTCCTACCCCCGTTTTTTGGTTCCTACCCCCGGTGTCGCGCTTCAATGGGTCTCCCCGGAAAAGGGGGCCCGTTTTTTTGGTTCCTACCCCCGTTTTTTGGTTCCTACCCCCGGTGTCGCGCTTGAATGGGTCCCCCCGGAAACGGGGGCCCGTTTTTTTGGTTCCTACCCCCGTTTTTTGGTTCCTACCCCTGGTGTCGCGCTTAAAGGGGTCCCCCCGGAAACGGGGGCCCATTTTTTTGGTTCCTACCCCCGTTTTTTGGTTCCTACCCCCGGTGTCGCACTCAAATGGGTCCCCCCGGAAACGGGGGCCCGTTATTTTTTTTCCTACCCCTGTTTTTTGGTTCCTACCCCCGGTGTCGCGCTTAAGTGGGTCCCCCTGGAAACGGGGGCCCGTTTTTTTGGTTCCTATCCCGTTTTTTGGTTCCTACCCCCGGTGTCGCGCTTAAATGGGTCCCCCGGAAACGGGGGCCCGTTTTTTTGGTTCCTACCCCTGTTTTTTGGTTCCTACCCCCGGTGTCGCGCTTAAGTGGGTCCCCCTGGAAACGGGGGCCCGTTTTTTTGGTTCCTACCCCCGGTGTCGCGCTTGAATGGGTCCCCCGGAAACGGGGGCCCGTTTTTTTAGTTCCTACCCCCGTTTTTTGGTTCCTACCCCCGGTGTCGCGCTTAAATCGGTCCCCACGGAAACCGGGGCCCGTTTTTTTGGTTCCTACCCCCGATTTTTGGTTCCTACCCCCGGTGTCGCGCATAAATGGGTCCCCCCGGAAACGGGGGCCCGTTTTTTTGCTTCCTAGCCCCGTTTTTTGGTTCCTACCCCTGGTGTCGCGCTTAAAGTGGTCCCCCCGGAAACGGGGGCCCGTTTTTTTGGTTCCTACCCCCGATTTTTGGTTCCTACCCCCGGTGTCGCGCTTAAATGGGTCCCCCCGGAAACGGGTGCAAGTTTTTTTGGATCCTACCCCCGTTTTTTGGTTCCTACCCCCGGTGTCGCGCATAAATGGGTAACCCCCGAAAACGGGGGCCCGTTTTTTTGGTTCCTACCCCCGTTTTTTGGTTCCTACCCCTGGTGTCGCGCTTAAAGTGGTCCCCCCGGAAACGGGGGCCCGTTTTTTTGGTTCCTACCCCCGATTTTTGGTTCCTACCCCCGGTGTCGCGCTTAAATTGGTCCCCCCGGAAACGGGTGCAAGTTTTTTTGGATCCTACCCCCGTTTTTTGGTTCCTACCCCCGGTGTCGCGCATAAATGGGTCCCCCCGGAAACGGGGGCCCGTTTTTTTGGTTCCTACCCCCGTTTTTTGGTTCCTACCCCTGGTGTCGCGCTTAAAGGTTTCCCCCCGGAAACGGGGGCCCTTTTTTTTGGTTCCTACCCCCGTTTTTTGGATCCTACCGCCGGTGTCCCGCTTAAATGGGTCCCCACGGAAACGGGGGCCCGTTTTTTTGGTTCCTACCCCTGTTTTTTGGTTCCTACCCCCGGTGTCGCGCTTAAGTGGGTCCCCCTGGAAACGGGGCCCGTTTTTTTGGTTCCTACCCCGTTTTTTGGTTCCTACCCCCGGTGTCGCGCTTAAATGGGTCCCCCGGAAATGGGGGCCCGTTTTTTTGGTTCCTACCCCCGTTTTTTGGTTCCTACCCCCGGTGTCGCGCTTAAATGGGTCCCCACGGAAACGGGGGCCCGTTTTTTTGGTTCCTACCCCCGTTTTTTGGTTCCTACCCGCGGTGTCGCGCTTAAATGGGTCCCCCGGAAACGGGGGCCCGTTTTTTTAGTTCCTACCCCCGTTTTTTGGTTCCTAACCCCGGTGTCGCGCTTTAATGGCTCACCCCGGAAACGGGGGCCCGTTTTTTTGGTTCCTACCCCTGTTTTTTGGTTCCTACCCCCGGTGTCGCGCTTAAGTGGGTCCCCCTGGAAACGGGGGCCCGTTTTTTTGGTTCCTACCCCCGGTGTCGCGCTTGAATGGGTCCCCCGGAAACGGGGGCCCGTTTTTTTGGTTCCTACCCCCGTTTTTTGGTTCCTACCCCTGGTGTCGCGCTTAAATGGGTCCCCCCGGAAACGGGGGCCCGTTTTTTTGGTTCCTACCCCCGTTTTTTGGTTCCTACCCCCGGTGTCGCGCTTAAATGGGTCCCCACGGAAACGGGGGCCCGTTTTTTTGGTTCCTACCCCCGTTTTTTGGTTCCTACCCCCGGTGTCGCGCTTGAATGGGTCCCCCCGGAAACGGGGGCCCGTTTTTTTGGTTCCTACCCCCGTTTTTTGGTTCCTACCCCTGGTGTCGCGCTTAAATGGGTCCCCCTGGAAACGGGGGCCCGTTTTTTTGGTTCCTACCCCCGTTTTTTGGTTCCTACCCCCGGTGTCGCGCTTAAATGGGTCCCCACGGAAACGGGGGCCCGTTTTTTTGGTTCCTACCTCCGTTTTTTGGATCCTACCGCCGGTGTCCCGCTTAAATGGGTCCCCCTGGAAACGGGGGCCCGTTTTTTTGGTTCCTACCCCGTTTTTCGGTTCCTACCCCCGGTCTCGCGCTTAAATGGGTCCCCTGGAAACGGGGGCCCGTTTTTTTGGTTCCTACCCCCGTTTTTTGGTTCCTACCCCCGGTGTCGCGCTTTAATGGCTCACCCCGGAAACAGGGGCCCGTTTTTTTGGTTCCTACCCCCGATTTTTGGTTCCTACCCCCGGTGTCGCGCTTAAATGGGTCCCCCGGAAACGGGGGCCCGTTTTTTTGGTTCCTACCCCCGATTTTTGGTTCCTACCCCCGGTGTCGCGCATAAATGGGTCCCCCCGGAAACGGGGGCCCATTTTTTTGGTTCCTACCCCCGTTTTTTGGTTCCTACCCCCGGTGTCGCGCTTAAATGGGTCCCCCCGGAAGCGAGTGCAAGTTTTTTTGGTTCCTACCCCCGTTTTTTGGTTCCTACCCCCGGTGTCGCGCATAAATGGGTCCCCCCGGAAACGGGGGCCCTTTTTTTGGTTCCTACCCCCGTTTTTTGGTTCCTACCCCTGGTGTCGCGCTTAAAGGTGTCCCCCCGGAAACGGGGGCCCGTTTTTTTGGTTCCTACCCCCGTTTTTTGGTTCCTACCCCCGGTGTCGCGCTCAAATGGGTCCCCCCGGAAACGGGGGCCCGTTTTTTTGGTTCCTACCCCCGTTTTTTGGATCCTACCGCCGGTGTCCCGCTTAAATGGGTCCCCCTGGAAACGGGGGCCCGTTTTTTTGGTTCCTACCCCGTTTTTCGGTTCCTACCCCCGGTGTCGCGCTTAAATGGGTCCCCCGGAAACGGGGGCCCGTTTTTTTGGTTCCTACCCCGTTTTTTGGTTCCTACCCCCGGTGTAGCGCTTAAATGGGTCCCCCCGGAAACGGGGGCCCGTTTTTTTGGTTCCTACCCCCGTTTTTTGGTTCCTACCCCCGGTGCCGCGCTTAAATGGGTCCCCCTGGAAACGGGGGCCCGTTTTTTTGGTTCCTACCCCCGTTTTTTGGTTCCTACCCCCGGTGTCGTGCTTAAATGGTCTCCCGGAAACGGGGGCCCATTTTTTTGGTTCCTACCCCCGTTTTTTGGTTCCTACCCCTGGTGTCGCGCTTAAATGGGTCCCCCCGGAAACGGGTGCCCGTTTTTTTGGTTCCTACCCCCGATTTTTGGTTCCTACCCCCGGTGTCGCGCTTAAATGGGTCCCCCCGGAAAAGGGGGCCCGTTTTTTTGGTTCCTACCCCGGTTTTTTAGTTCCTACCCCCGGTGTCGCGCTTGAATGGGTCCCCCCGGAAACGGGGGCCCGTTTTTTTGGTTCCTACCCCCGTTTTTTGGTTCCTACCCCTGGCGTCGCGCTTAAATGGGTCCCCCGGAAACGGGGGCCCGTTTTTTTAGTTCCTACCCCCGTTTTTTGGTTCCTAACCCCGGTGTCGCGCTTTAATGGCTCACCCCGGAAACGGGGGCCCGTTTTTTTGGTTCCTACACCCGATTTTTGGTTCCTACCCCCGGTGTAGCGCTTAAATGGGTCCCCCCGGAAACGGGGGCCCGTTTTTTTGGTTCCTAACCCCGTTTTTTGGTTCCTACCCCCGGTGCCGCGCTTAAATGGGTCCCCCTGGAAACGGGGGCCCGTTTTTTTGGTTCCTACCCCCGTTTTTTGGTTCCTACCCCCGGTGTCGCGCTTAAATGGGTCTCCCGGAAACGGGGGCCCGTTTTTTTGGTTCCTACCCCCGTTTTTTGGTTCCTACCCCTGGTGTCGCGCTTAAATGGGTCCCCCCGGAAACGGGGGCCCGTTTTTTTGGTTCCTACCCCCGATTTTTGGTTCCTACCCCCGGTGTCGCGCTTAAATGGGTCCCCCCGGAAACGGGTGCCCGTTTTTTTGGTTCCTACCCCTGTTTTTTGGTTCCTACCCCCGGTGTCGCGCATAAATGGGTCCCCCCGGAAACGGGGGCCCGTTTTTTTGGTTCCTACCCCCGTTTTTTGGTTCCTACCCCTGGTGTCGCGCTTAAAGGGGTCCCCCTGGAAACGGGGGCCCATTTTTTTGGTTCCTACCCCCGTTTTTTGGTCCCTACCCCTGGTGTCGCGCTCAAATGGGTCCCCCCGGAAACGGGGGCCCGTTTTTTTGGTTCCTACCCCCGTTTTTTGGATCCTACCCCCGGTGTCCCGCTTAAATGGGTCCCCACGGAAACGGGGGCCCGTTTTTTTGGTTCCTACCCCTGTTTTTTGGTTCCTACCCCCGGTGTCGCGCTTAAGTGGGTCCCCCGGAAACGGGGGCCCGTTTTTTTGGTTCCTACCCCCGTTTTTTGGTTCCTACCCCCGGTGCCGCGCTTAAATGGGTCTCCCCGGAAAAGGGGGCCCGTTTTTTTGGTTCCTACCCCCGTTTTTTGGTTCCTACCCCCGGTGTCGCGCTTAAATGGGTCCCCCCGGAAACGGGGGCCCGTTTTTTTTGGTTCCTACCCCCGTTTTTTGGTTCCTACCCCCGGTGTCGCGCTCAAATGGGTCCCCCCGGAAACGGGGACCCGTTTTTTTGGTTCCTACCCCCGTTTTTTGGATCCTACCGCCGGTGTCCCGCTTAAATGGGTCCCCCTGGAAACGGGGGCCCGTTTTTTTGGTTCCTACCCCGTTTTTCGGTTCCTACCCCCGGTGTCGCGCTTAAATGGGTCCCCCGGAAACGGGGGCCCGTTTTTTTTGGTTCCTACCCCCGTTTTTTGGTTCCTACCCTCGGTGTAGCGCTTAAATGGGTCCCCCCGGAAACGGGGGCCCGTTTTTTTGGTTCCTACCCCCGTTTTTTGGTTCCTACCCCCGGTGCCGCGCTTAAATGGGTCCCCCGGAAACGGGGGCCCGTTTTTTTGGTTCCTACCCCCGTTTTTTGGTTCCTACCCCCGGTATAGTGCTTAAATGGGTCCCCCTGGAAACGGGGGTCCGTTTTTTTGGTTCCTACCCCCGTTTTTTGGTTCCTACCCCCGGTGGTCGCGCTTAAATGGGTCTCCCGGAAACGGGGGCCCGTTTTTTTTTGGTTCCTACCCCCGTTTTTTGGTTCCTACCCCTGGTGTCGCGCTTAAATGGGTCCCCCCGGAAACGGGGGCCCGTTTTTTTGGTTCCTACCCCCGATTTTTGGTTCCTACCCCCGGTGTTGCGCTTAAATGGGTCCCCCGGAAACGGGTGCCCGTTTTTTTGGTTCCTACCCCTGTTTTTTGGTTCCTACCCCCGGTGTTGCGCATAAATGGGTCCCCCCGGAAACGGGGGCCCGTTTTTTTGGTTCCTACCCCCGTTTTTTGGTTCCTACCCCTGGTGTCGCGCTTAAAGGTGTCCCCCCGGAAACGGGGGCCCGTTTTTTTGGTTCCTACCCCCGTTTTTTGGTTCCTACCCCCGGTGTCCCGCTTAAATGGGTCCCCACGGAAACGGGGGCCCGTTTTTTTGGTTCCTACCCCTGTTTTTTGGTTCCTACCCCCGGTGTCGCGCTTAAGTGGGTCCCCCTGGAAACGGGGGCCCGTTTTTTTGGTTCCTACCCCGTTTTTTGGTTCCTACCCCCGGTGTCGCGCTTAAATGGGTCCCCCGGAAACGGGGGCCCGTTTTTTTGGTTCCTACCCCCGTTTTTTGGTTCCTACCCCCGGTGTCGCGCTTAAATGGGTCTCCCCGGAAAAGGGGGCCCGTTTTTTTGGTTCCTACCCCCGTTTTTTAGTTCCTACCCCCGGTGTCGCGCTTGAATGGGTCCCCCGGAAACGGGGGCCCGTTTTTTTGGTTCCTACCCCCGTTTTTTGGTTCCTATCCCCGGTGTCGCGCTTAAATGGGTCCCCCGGAAACGGGGGCCCGTTTTTTTAGTTCCTACCCCCGTTTTTTGGTTCCTAACCCCGGTGTCGCGCTTTAATGGCTCACCCCGGAAACAGGGGCCCGTTTTTTTGGTTCCTACCCCCGATTTTTGGTTCCTACCCCCGGTGTCGCGCTTAAATGGGTCCCCCCGGAAACGGGGGCCCGTTTTTTTGGTTCCTACCCCCGATTTTTGGTTCCTACCCCCCGGTGTCGCGCATAAATGGGTCCCCCCGGAAACAGGGACCATTTTTTTGGTTCCTACCCCCGTTTTTTGGTTCCTACCCCCGGTGTCGCGCTTAAATGGGTCCCCCCGGAAGCGGGTGCAAGTTTTTTTGCTTCCTACCCCTGTTTTTTGGTTCCTACCCCCGGTGTCGCGCATAAATGGGTCCTCCCGGAAACGGGGGCCCGTTTTTTTGGTTCCTACCCCCGTTTTTGGTTCCTACCCCTGGTGTCGCGCTTAAAGGTGTCCCCCCGGAAACGGGGGCCCGTTTTTTTGGTTCCTACCCCCGTTTTTTGGTTCCTACCCCCGGTGTCGCGCTCAAATGAGTCCCCCCGGAAACGGGGGCCCGTTTTTTTGGTTCCTACCCCCGTTTTTTGGTTCCTACCCCCGGTGTCGCGTTTAAATGGGTCCCCCCGGAAACGGGGGCCCGTTTTTTTGGTTCCTACCCCCGTTTTTTGGTTCCTACCCCTGGTGTCGCGCTTAAATGGGTCCCCCCGGAAACGGGGGCCCGTTTTTTTGGTTCCTACCCCCGTTTTTTGGTTCCTACCCCCGGTGTCGCGCTTAAATGGGTCCCCACGGAAACGGGGGCCCGTTTTTTTGGTTCCTACCCCCGTTTTTTGGTTCCTACCCCCGGTGTCGCGCTTAAATGGGTCCCCCGGAAACGGGGGCCCGTTTTTTTAGTTCCTACCCCGTTTTTTGGTTCCTAACCCCGGTGTCGCGCTTGAATGGGTCCCCCCGGAAACGGGGGCCCGTTTTTTTGGTTCCTACCCCCGTTTTTTGGTTCCTACCCCCGGTGTCGCGCTTAAATGGGTCCCCCTGGAAACGGGGGCCCGTTTTTTTGGTTCCTACCCCCGTTTTTTGGTTCCTACCCCTGGTGTCGCGCTTAAAGGTGTCCCCCCGGAAACGGGGGCCTGTTTTTTTGGTTCCTACCCCCGTTTTTTGGTTCCTACCCCCGGTGTCGCGCTCAAATGGGTCCCCCCGGAAACGGGGGCCCGTTTTTTTGGTTCCTACCCCCGTTTTTTGGCTCCTATCGCCGGTGTCCGCTTAAATGGGTCCCCCTGGAAACGGGGGCCCGTTTTTTTGGTTCCTACCCCGTTTTTCGGTTCCTACCCCCGGTGTCGCGCTTAAATGGGTCCCCCGGAAACGGGGGCCCGTTTTTTTGGTTCCTACCCCCGTTTTTTGGTTCCTACCCCCGGTATAGCGCTTAAATGGGTCCCCCTGGAAACGGGGGTCCGTTTTTTTGGTTCCTACCCCCGTTTTTTGGTTCCTACCCCCGGTGTCGCGCTTAAATGGGTCTCCCGGAAACGGGGGCCCGTTTTTTTGGTTCCTACCCCCGTTTTTTGGTTCCTACCCCTGGTGTCGCGCTTAAATGGGTCCCCCCGGAAACGGGGGCCCGTTTTTTGGTTCCTACCCCCGATTTTTGGTTCCTACCCCCGGTGTCGCGCTTAAATGGGTCCCCCCGGAAACGGGTGCCCGTTTTTTTGGTTCCTACCCCTGTTTTTTGGTTCCTACCCCGGTGTCGCGCATAAATGGGTCCCCCCGGAAACGGGGGCCCGTTTTTTTGGTTCCTACCCCCGTTTTTTGGTTCCTACCCCTGGTGTCGCGCTTAAAGGGGTCCCCCCGTAAACGGGGGCCCGTTTTTTTGGTTCCTACCCCCGTTTTTTGGTTCCTACCCCCGGTGTCGCGCTCAAATGGGTCCCCCCGGAAACGGGGGCCCGTTTTTTTGGTTCCTACCCCCGTTTTTTGGATCCTACCGCCGGTGTCCCGCTTAAATGGGTCCCCCTGGAAACGGGGGCCCGTTTTTTTGGTTCCTACCCCGTTTTTCGGTTCCTACCCCCGGTGTCGCGCTTAAATGGGTCCCCCGGAAACGGGGGCCCGTTTTTTTGGTTCCTACCCCCGTTTTTTGGTTCCTACCCCGGTGTCTCGCTTAAATGGGTCCCCCTGGAAACGGGGGCCCGTTTTTTTGGTTCCTACCCCCGTTTTTTGGTTCCTACCCCCGGTGTCGTGCTTAAATGGGTCTCCCGGAAACGGGGGCCCGTTTTTTTGGTTCCTACCCCCGTTTTTTGGTTTCTACCCCTGGTGTCGCGCTTAAATGGGTCCCCCCGGAAACGGGGGCCCGTTTTTTTGGTTCCTACCCCCGTTTTTTGGCTCCTATCGCCGGTGTCCCGCTTAAATGGGTCCCCCTGGAAACGGGGGCCCGTTTTTTTGTTTCCTACCCCGTTTTTCGGTTCCTACCCCCGGTGTCGCGCTTAAATGGGTCCCCCGGAAACGGGGGCCCGTTTTTTTGGTTCCTACCCCCGTTTTTTGGTTCCTACCCCCGTTATAGCGCTTAAATGGGTCCCCTGGAAACGGGGGTCAGTTTTTTTGGTTCCTACCCCCGTTTTTTGGTTCCTACCCCCGGTGTCGCGCTTAAATGGGTCTCCCGGAAACGGGGGCCCGTTTTTTTGGTTCCTACCCCCGTTTTTTGGTTCCTACCCCTGGTGTCGCGCTTAAATGGGTCCCCCCGGAAACGGGGGCCCGTTTTTTTGGTTCCTACCCCCATTTTTGGTTCCTACCCCCGGTGTAGTCCACCCGGAAACGGGTGCCCGTTTTTTTTGGTTCCTACCCCTGTTTTTTGGTTCCTACCCCGGTGTTGCGCATAAATGGGTCCCCCGGAAACGGGGGCCCGTTTTTTTGGTTCCTACCCCCGTTTTTTGGTTCCTACCCCTGGTGTCGCGCTTAAGGTGTCCCCCCGGAAACGGGGGCCCGTTTTTTTTGGTTCCTACCCCCGTTTTTTGGTTCCTACCCCCGGTGTCCCGCTTAAATGGGTCCCCACGGGAGAACGGGGGCCCGTTTTTTTGGTTCCTACCCCTGTTTTTTGGTTCCTACCCCCGGTGTCGCGCTTAAGTGGGTCCCCCTGGAAACGGGGGCCCGTTTTTTGGTTCCTACCCCGTTTTTTGGTTCCTACCCCCGGTGTCGCGCTTAAATGGGTCCCCCGGAAACGGGGGCCCGTTTTTTTGGTTCCTACCCCCGTTTTTTGGTTCCTACCCCCGGTGTCGCGCTTAAATGGGTCTCCCCGGAAAAGGGGGCCCGTTTTTTTGGTTCCTACCCCGTTTTTTAGTTCCTACCCCCGGTGTCGCGCTTGAATGGGTCCCCCCGGAAACGGGGGCCCGTTTTTTTGGTTCCTACCCCCGTTTTTTGGTTCCTACCCCCGGTGTCGCGCTTAAATGGGTCCCCCGGAAACGGGGGCCCGTTTTTTTAGTTCCTACCCCCGTTTTTTGGTTCCTAACCCCGGTGTCGCGCTTTAATGGATCACCCCGGAAACAGGGGCCCGATTTTTGGTTCCTACCCCCGATTTTTGGTTCCTACCCCCTGTGTCGCGCTTAAATGGGTCCCCCCGGAAGCGGGTGCAAGTTTTTTTGCTTCCTACCCCCGTTTTTTGGTTCCTACCCCCGGTGTCGCGCATAAATGGCTCCTCCCGGAAACGGGGGCCCGTTTTTTTGGTTCCTACCCCCGTTTTTTGGTTCCTACCCCTGGTGTCGCGCTTAAAGGTGTCCCCCCGGAAACGGGGGCCCGTTTTTTTGGTTCCTACCCCCGTTTTTTGGTTCCTACCCCCGGTGTCGCGCTCAAATGAGTCCCCCCGGAAACGGGGGCCCGTTTTTTTGGTTCCTACCCCCGTTTTTTGGATCCTACCGCCGGTGTCCCGCTTAAATGGGTCCCCCTGGAAACGGGGGCCCGTTTTTTTGTTTCCTACCCCGTTTTTCGGTTCCTACCCCCGGTGTCGCGCTTAAATGGGTCCCCCGGAAACGGGGGCCCGTTTTTTTTGGTTCCTACCCCCGTTTTTTGGTTCCTACCCCCGTTATAGCGCTTAAATGGGTCCCCCTGGAAACGGGGGTCAGTTTTTTTGGTTCCTACCCCCGTTTTTTGGTTCCTACCCCGGTGTCGCGCTTAAATGGGTCTCCCGGAAACGGGGCCCGTTTTTTTGGTTCCTACCCCCGTTTTTGGTTCCTACCCCTGGTGTCGCGCTTAAATGGGTCCCCCCGGAAACGGGGGCCCGTTTTTTTGGTTCCTACCCCCATTTTTGGTTCCTACCCCCGGTGTTGCGCTTAAATGGGTCCCCCCGGAAACGGGTGCCCGTTTTTTTTGGTTCCTACCCCTGTTTTTTGGTTCCTACCCCCGGTGTTGCGCATAAATGGGTCCCCCCGGAAACGGGGGCCCGTTTTTTTGGTTCCTACCCCCGTTTTTTGGTTCCTACCCCTGGTGTCGCGCTTAAAGGTGTCCCCCCGGAAACGGGGGCCCGTTTTTTTGGTTCCTACCCCCGTTTTTTGGTTCCTACCCCCGGTGTCCCGCTTAAATGGGTCCCCACGGAAACGGGGGCCCGTTTTTTTGGTTCCTACCCCTGTTTTTTGGTTCCTACCCCCGGTGTCGCGCTTAAGTGGGTCCCCCTGGAAACGGGGGCCCGTTTTTTTGGTTCCTACCCCGTTTTTGGTTCCTACCCCCGGTGTCGCGCTTAAATGGGTCCCCGGAAACGGGGGCCCGTTTTTTTGGTTCCTACCCCCGTTTTTTGGTTCCTACCCCCGGTGTCGCGCTTAAATGGGTCTCCCCGGAAAAGGGGGCCCGTTTTTTTGGTTCCTACCCCCGTTTTTAGTTCCTACCCCCGGTGTCGCGCTTGAATGGGTCCCCCCGGAAACGGGGGCCCGTTTTTTTGGTTCCTACCCCCGTTTTTTGGTTCCTACCCCCGGTGTCGCGCTTAAATGGGTCCCCCGGAAACGGGGGCCCGTTTTTTTAGTTCCTACCCCCGTTTTTTGGTCCTAACCCCGTGTCGCGCTTTAATGGATCACCCCGGAAACAGGGGCCCGATTTTTGGTTCCTACCCCCGATTTTTGGTTCCTACCCCCTGTGTCGCGCTTAAATGGGTCCCCCCGGAAGCGGGTGCAAGTTTTTTTGCTTCCTACCCCCGTTTTTTGGTTCCTACCCCCGGTGTCGCGCATAAATGGCTCCTCCCGGAAACGGGGGCCCGTTTTTTTGGTTCCTACCCCCGTTTTTTGGTTCCTACCCCTGGTGTCGCGCTTAAAGGTGTCCCCCCGGAAACGGGGGCCCGTTTTTTTGGTTCCTACCCCCGTTTTTTGGTTCCTACCCCCGGTGTCGCGCTCAAATGAGTCCCCCCGGAAACGGGGGCCCGTTTTTTTGGTTCCTACCCCCGTTTTTTGGATCCTACCGCCGGTGTCCCGCTTAAATGGGTCCCCCTGGAAACGGGGGCCCGTTTTTTTGGTTCCTACCCCGTTTTTCGGTTCCTACCCCCGGTCTCGCGCTTAAATGGTCCCCTGGAAACGGGGGCCCGTTTTTTTGGTTCCTACCCCCGTTTTTTGGTTCCTACCCCCGGTGTCGCGCTTTAATGGCTCACCCCGGAAACAGGGGCCCGTTTTTTTGGTTCCTACCCCCGATTTTTGGTTCCTACCCCCGGTGTCCGCGCTTAAATGGGTCCCCCGGAAACGGGGGCCCGTTTTTTAGTTCCTACCCCCTTTTTTTGGTTCCTACCCCCTGTGTCGCGCTTAAATGGGTCCCCACGGAAACCGGGGCCCGTTTTTTTGGTTCCTACCCCCGATTTTTGGTTCCTACCCCCGGTGTCGCGCTTAAATGGGTCCCCCCGGAAACGGGGGCCCGTTTTTTTGGTTCCTACCCCCGTTTTTTGGTTCCTACCCCCGTGTCGCGCTTAAGTGGGTCCCCCTGGAAACGGGGGCCCGTTTTTTTGGTTCCTACCCGTTTTTTGGTTCCTACCCCCGGTGTCGCGCTTAAATGGGTCCCCCGGAAACGGGGGCCCGTTTTTTTAGTTCTACCCCCGTTTTTTGATTCCTACCCCCGGTGTCGCGCTTAAATGGGCCCCACGGAAACCGGGGCCCGTTTTTTTGGTTCCTTCCCCCGATTTTTGGTTCCTACCCCCGGTGTCGCGCTTAAATGGGTCCCCCGGAAACGGGTGCCCGTTTTATTGGTTCCTAGCCCCGTTTTTTGGTTCTTACCCCCGGTGTTGCGCTTATATGGGTCCCCACGGAAACGGGGGCACGTTTTTTTGCTTCCTACCCCCGTTTTTTGATTCCTACCGCCAGTATCGCGCTTAAATGGGTCCTCCCGGAAACGGGGGCCAGTTTTTTGGTTCCTACCTCCGTTCTTTGGTTCCTACCCCCGGTGTCCCACTTAAAAGGGTCCCCCGGAAACGGGGGCCCGTTTTTTTGGTTCCTACCCCCGTTTTTTGGTTCCTACCCCTGGTTTCGCGCTTAAAGGGGTCCCCCCGAAACTGGGGCCCATTTTTTTGGTTCCTACCCCCGTTTTTTGGTTCCTACCCTGGTGTCGCGCTGAAATGGTCCCCCCGGAAACGGGGGCCCGTTTTTTTGGTTCCTACCCCGGTTTTTTGGATCCTACCCCCGGTGTCCCGTTTAAAAGGGTCCCCACGGAAACGGGGGCCCGTTTTTTTGGTTCCTACCCTGTTTTTTGGTTCCTACCCCCGGTGTCGCGCTTAAGTGGGTCCCCCTGGAAACGGGGGCCCGTTTTTTTGGTTCCTACCCCGTTTTTTGGTTCCTACCCCCGGTTTCGCGCTTAAATGGGTCCCCCGGAAACGGGGGCCCGTTTTTTAGTTGCTACCCCCGTTTTTTGGTTCCTAACCCCGGTGTTGCGCTTTAATGGCTCACCCCGGACACGGGGGCCCGTTTTTTTGGTTCCTACCCCCGATTTTTGGTTCCTACCCCCGTGTCGCGCTTAAATGGGTCCCCCTGGAAACGGGGGCCCGTTTTTTTTGGTTCCTACCCCCGATTTTTGGTTCCTACCCCCCGGTGTCGCGCATAAATCGGTCCCCCCGGAAACGGGGGCCCATTTTTTGGTTCCTACCCTCGTTTTTTGGTTCCTACCCCCGGTGTCGCGCTTAAATGGGTCCCCCCGGAAGCGGGTGCAAGTTTTTTTGGTTCCTACCCCCGTTTTTTGGTTCCTACCCCCGGTGTCGCGCATAAATGGGTCCCCCCGGAAACGGGGGCCCGTTTTTTTGGTTCCTACCCCCGTTTTTGGTTCCTACCCCAGGTGTCGCGCTTAAGGTGTCCCCCGGAAACGGGGGCCCGTTTTTTTGTTTCCTACCCCCGATTTTTGGTTCCTACCCCCGGTGTCGCGCTTAAATGGGTCCCCCGGAAACGGGGGCACGTTTTTTTGGTTCCTACCCCCGTTTTTTGATTCCTACCCCTGGTATCGCGCATAAATGGGTCCCCCCGGAAACGGGGGCCCGTTTTTTTGGTTCCTACCCCCGATTTTTGGTTCCTACCCCGGTGTCGCGCTTAAATGGGTCCCTCCGGAAGCGGTGCAAGTTTTTTTGGTTCCTACCCCCGTTTTTTGGTTCCTACCCCTGGTGTCGCGCTTAAAGGTGTCCCCCCGGAAACGGGGGCGCTTTTTTTGGTTCCTACCCCCGTTTTTTGCTTCCTACCCCCGGTGTCGCGCTCAAATGGGTCCCCCCGGAAACGGGGGCCCGTTTTTTTGGTTCCTACCCCCGTTTTTGGATCCTACCGCCGGTGTCCCGCTTAAATGGGTCCCCACGGAAACGGGGGCCCGTTTTTTTGGTTCCTACCCCCGGTGTCGCGCTTAAATGGGTCCCCCGGAAACGGGGGGCCCGTTTTTTTGGTTCCTACCCTCGTTTTTTGGTTCCTACCCCCGGTGTCGCGCTTAAATGGGTCCCCCGGAAACGGGGGCCCGTTTTTTTAGTTCCTACCCCCTTTTTTTGGTTCCTACCCCTGTGTCGCGCTTAAATGGGTCCCCACGGAAACCGGGGCCGGTTTTTTTGGTTCCTACCCCCGATTTTTGGTTCCTACCCCCGGTGTCGCGCTTAAATGGGTCCCCCGGAAACGGGTGCCCGTTTTATGGGTTCCTAGCCCCGTTTTTTGGTTCCTACCCCCGGTGTCGCGCATAAATGGGTCCCCCGGAAACGGGGGCCCGTTTTTTTGGTTCCTACCCCCGTTTTTTGGTTCCTACCCCTGGTGTCGCGCTTAAAGTGGTCCCCCGGAAACGGGGGCCCGTTTATGGTTTCCTACCCCCGATTTTTGGTTCCTACCCCCGGTGTCGCGCTTAAATGGTCCCCGCGGAAGCGGGTGCAAGTTTTTTTGGTTCCTACCCCCGTTTTTGGTTCCTACCCCCGGTGTCGCGCATGAAATGGGTCCCCCGGAAACGGGGGCCCATTTTTTTGGTTCCTACCCCCGTTTTTTGGTTCCTACCCCCGATGCCGCGCTTAAATGGGTCCCCCTGGAAACGGGGGCCCTTTTTTTGGTTCCTACCCCCGATTTTTGGTTCCTACCCCCGGTGTCGCGCTTAAATGGGTCCCCCCGGAAACGGGTGCCCGTTTTTTTGGTTCCTACCCCTATTTTTGGTTCCTACCCCCGGTGTAGCGCATAAATGGGTCCCCCCGGAAACGGGGGCCCGTTTTTTTGGTTCCTACCCCCGTTTTTTGGTTCCTACCCCTGGTGTCGCGCTTAAAGGGGTCCCCCCGGAAACGGGGGCCCATTTTTTGGTTCCTACCCCCCGTTTTTTGGTTCCTACCCCTGGTGTCGCGCTCAAATGGGTCCCCCCGGAAACGGTGGCCCGTTTTTTTGGTTCCTACCCCCGTTTTTTGGATCCTACCCCCGGTGTCGCGCTTAAGTGGGTCCCCCTGGAAACGGGGGCCCGTTTTTTGGTTCCTACCCCGTTTTTTGGTTCCTACCCCCGGTGTCGCGCTTAAATGGGTCCCCCGGAAACGGGGGCCCGTTTTTTTGGTTCCTACCCCCGTTTTTTGGTTCCTACCCCCGGTGTTGCGCTTAAATGGGTCCCCCGGAAACGGGGGCCCGTTTTTTTGGTTCCTACCCCCGTTTTTTGGTTCTTACCCCCGTGTTGCGCTTATATGGGTCCCCACGGAAACGGGGGCACGTTTTTTTGCTTCCTACCCCCGTTTTTTGATTCCTACCCCCAGTATCGCGCTTAAATGGGTCCTCCCGGAAACGGGGGCCAGTTTTTTTGGTTCCTACCTCCGTTCTTTGGTTCCTACCCCCGGTGTCCCACTTAAATGGGTCCCCGGAAACGGGGGCCCGTTTTTTTGTTCCTACCCCCGTTTTTTTGGTTCCTACCCCCGGTGTCGCGCATAAATGGGTCCCTCCGGAAACAGGGGCCCGTTTTTTTGGTTCCTACCCCCGTTTTTTGGTTCCTACCCCTGGTGTCGCGCTTAAAGGGGTCCGCCCGGAAACGGGGGCCCATTTTTTTGGTTCCTACCCCCGTTTTTTGGTTCCTACCCCCGGTGTCGCGCTCAAATGGGTCCCCCCGGAAACGGGGGCCCGTTTTTTTGGTTCCTACCCCCGTTTTTTGGATCCTACCCCGGTGTCGCGCTTAAGTGGGTCCCCCTGGAAACGGGGGCCCGTTTTTTTGGTTCCTACCCCGTTTTTTGGTTCCTACCCCTGGTGTCGCACTTAAATGGGTCCCCCGGAAACGGGGGCCCGTTTTTTTGGTTCCTACCCCCGTTTTTTGGTTCCTACCCCCGGTGTCGCGCTTAAATGGGTCTCCCCGGAAAAGGGGACCCGTTTTTTTGGTTCCTACCCCCGTTTTTTGGTTCCTACCCCCGGTGTCGCGCTTAAATGGGTGCCACCGGAAACGGGGGCCCGTTTTTTTGGTTCCTACCCCTTTTTTTGATTCCTACCCCCGGTGTCGCGCTTAAATGGGTCCCCCCGGAAACGGGGGCCCGTTTTTTTGGTTCCTACCCCCGTTTTTTGGTTCCTACCCCCGGTGTCGCGCTCAAATGGGTCCCCCCGGAAACGGGGGCCCGTTTTTTTGGTTCCTACCCTCGTTTTTTGGATCCTAACCCCGGTGTCGCGCTTTAATGGGTCCCCCCGGAAACGGGGGCCCTTTTTTTGGTTCCTACCCCCGTTTTTTGGTTCCTACCCCTGGTGTCGCGCTTAAATGGGTCCCCCCGGAAACGGGAGCACGTTTTTTTGGTTCCTACCCCCGTTTTTTGGTTCCTACCCCCGGTGTCGCGCTTAAAGGGGTCCCCCCGGAAACGGGGGCCCGTTTTTTTGGTTCCTACCCCGTTTTTTGGTTCCTACCCCCGGTGTCGCGCTTAAATGGGTCCCCCGGAAACGGGGGCCCGTTTTTTTGGTTCCTACCCCCGTTTTTTGGTTCCTACCCCCGGTGTCGCGCTTAAATGGGTCCCCGGAAACGGGGCCCGTTTTTTAGTTCCTACCCCCGTTTTTGATTCCTACCCCCGGTGTCGCGCTTAAATGGGCCCCACGGAAACCGGGGCCCGTTTTTTTGGTTCCTTCCCCCGATTTTTGGTTCCTACCCCCGGTGTCGCGCTTAAATGGGTCCCCCCGGAAACGGGTGCCCGTTTTATTGGTTCCTAGCCCCGTTTTTGGTTCTTACCCCCGGTGTTGCGCTTATATGGGTCCCCACGGAAACGGGGCACGTTTTTTTGGTTCCTACCCCCGTTTTTTGATTCCTACCCCTGTATCGCGCTTAAATGGGTCCTCCCGGAAACGGGGGCCAGTTTTTTTGGTTCCTACCTCCGTTCTTTGGTTCCTACCCCCGGTGTCCCACTTAAAAGGGTCCCCCGGAAACGGGGGCCCGTTTTTTTTGGTTCCTACCCCTGTTTTTTGGTTCCTACCCCTGGTTTCGCGCTTAAAGGGGTCCCCCCGGAAACTGGGGCCCATTTTTTGGTTCCTACCCCCGTTTTTGGTTCCTACCCCTGGTGTCGCGCTCAAATGTCCCCCCGGAAACGGGGGCCCGTTTTTTTGGTTCCTACCCCGGTTTTTTGGATCCTACCCCCGGTGTCCCGTTTAAAAGGGTCCCCACGGAAACGGGGGCCCGTTTTTTGGTTCCTACCCCTGTTTTTTGGTTCCTACCCCCGGTGTCGCGCTTAAGTGGGTCCCCCTGGAAACGGGGCCCGTTTTTTTGGTTCCTACCCCGTTTTTTGGTTCCTACCCCCGGTGTCGCGCTTAAATGGGTCCCCCCGGAAACGGGGGCCCGTTTTTTTGGTTCCTACCCCCGTTTTTTGGTTCCTACCCCCGGTGTCGCGCTTAAATGGGTCCCCCGGAAACGGGGGGCCCGTTTTTTTAGTTGCTACCCCCGTTTTTTGGTTCCTAACCCCGGTGTTGCGCTTTAATGGCTCACCCCGGAAACGGGGGCCCGTTTTTTTGGTTCCTACCCCCGATTTTTGGTTCCTACCCCCGGTGTCGCGCTTAAATGGGTCCCTCCGGAAGCGGGTGCAAGTTTTTTTGGTTCCTACCCCCGTTTTTTGGTTCCTACCCCTGGTGTCGCGCTTAAAGGTGTCCCCCCGGAAACGGGGGCGCTTTTTTTTGGTTCCTACCCCCGTTTTTTGCTTCCTACCCCCGGTGTCGCGCTCAAATGGGTCCCCCCGGAAACGGGGGCCCGTTTTTTTGGTTCCTACCCCCGTTTTTTGGATCCTACCGCCGGTGTCCCGCTTAAATGGGTCCCCACGGAAACGGGGGCCCGTTTTTTTGGTTCCTACCCCCGGTGTCGCGCTTAAATGGGTCCCCCGGAAACGGGGGGCCCGTTTTTTTGGTTCCTACCCTCGTTTTTTGGTTCCTACCCCCGGTGTCGCGCTTAAATGGGTCCCCCGGAAACGGGGCCCGTTTTTTAGTTCCTACCCCCTTTTTTTGGTTCCTACCCCCTGTGTCGCGCTTAAATGGGTCCCCACGGAAACCGGGGCCCGTTTTTTTGGTTCCTACCCCCGATTTTTGGTTCCTACCCCCGGTGTCGCGCTTAAATGGGTCCCCCCGGAAACGGGTGCCCGTTTTATGGGTTCCTAGCCCCGTTTTTTGGTTCCTACCCCCGGTGTCGCGCATAAATGGTCCCCCCGGAAACGGGGGCCCGTTTTTTTGGTTCCTACCCCCGTTTTTTGGTTCCTACCCCTGGTGTCGCGCTTAAAGTGGTCCCCCCGGAAACGGGGGCCCGTTTTATGGTTTCCTACCCCCGATTTTTGGTTCCTACCCCCGGTGTCGCGCTTAAATGGGTCCCCGCGGAAGCGGGTGCAAGTTTTTTTGGTTCCTACCCCCGTTTTTTGGTTCCTACCCCCGGTGTCGCGCATAAATGGGTCCCCCCGGAAACGGGGCCCATTTTTTTTGGTTCCTACCCCCGTTTTTTGGTTCCTACCCCCGATGCCGCGCTTAAATGGGTCCCCCTGGAAACGGGGGCCCTTTTTTTTGGTTCCTACCCCCGATTTTTGGTTCCTACCCCGGTGTCGCGCTTAAATGGGTCCCCCCGGAAACGGTGCCCGTTTTTTTGGTTCCTACCCCTATTTTTTGGTTCCTACCCCCGGTGTAGCGCATAAATGGGTCCCCCGGAAACGGGGGCCCGTTTTTTTGGTTCCTACCCCCGTTTTTTGGTTCCTACCCCTGGTGTCGCGCTTAAAGGGGTCCCCCCGGAAACGGGGGCCCATTTTTTTGGTTCCTACCCCCGTTTTTTGGTTCCTACCCCTGGTGTCGCGCTCAAATGGGTCCCCCCGGAAACGGTGGCCCGTTTTTTTGGTTCCTACCCCCGTTTTTTGGATCCTACCCCCGGTGTCGCGCTTAAGTGGGTCCCCCTGGAAACGGGGGCCCGTTTTTTGGTTCCTACCCCGTTTTTTGGTTCCTACCCCCGGTGTCGCGCTTAAATGGGTCCCCCGGAAACGGGGGCCCGTTTTTTTGGTTCCTACCCCCGTTTTTTGGTTCCTACCCCCGGTGTTGCGCTTAAATGGGTCCCCCCGGAAACGGGGGCCCGTTTTTTTGGTTCCTACCCCCGTTTTTGGTTCTTACCCCCGGTGTTGCGCTTATATGGGTCCCCACGGAAACGGGGGCAACGTTTTTTTGCTTCCTACCCCCGTTTTTTGATTCCTACCCCCAGTATCGCGCTTAAATGGGTCCTCCCGGAAACGGGGGCCAGTTTTTTTGGTTCCTACCTCGTTCTTTGGTTCCTACCCCCGGTGTCCCACTTAAATGGGTCCCCCGGAAACGGGGGCCCGTTTTTTTGGTTCCTACCCCCGTTTTTTTGGTTCCTACCCCCGGTGTCGCGCATAAATGGGTCCCTCCGGAAACAGGGGCCCGTTTTTTTGGTTCCTACCCCCGTTTTTTGGTTCCTACCCCTGGTGTCGCGCTTAAAGGGGTCCGCCCGGAAACGGGGGCCCATTTTTTTGATTCCTACCCCCGTTTTTTGGTTCCTACCCCCGGTGTCGCGCTCAAATGGGTCCCCCCGGAAACGGGGGCCCGTTTTTTTGGTTCCTACCCCCCGTTTTTTGGATCCTACCCCCGGTGTCGCGCTTAAGTGGGTCCCCTGGAAACGGGGGCCCGTTTTTTTGGTTCCTACCCCGTTTTTTGGTTCCTACCCCTGGTGTCGCACTTAAATGGGTCCCCCGGAAACGGGGGCCCGTTTTTTTGGTTCCTACCCCCGTTTTTTGGTTCCTACCCCCGGTGTCGCGCTTAAATGGGTCTCCCCGGAAAAGGGGACCCGTTTTTTTTGGTTCCTACCCCCGTTTTTTGGTTCCTACCCCCGGTGTCGCGCTTAAATGGGTGCCACCGGAAACGGGGGCCCGTTTTTTTGGTTCCTACCCCCTTTTTTTGATTCCTACCCCCGGTGTCGCGCTTAAATGGGTCCCCCCGGAAACGGGGGCCCGTTTTTTTGGTTCCTACCCCCGTTTTTGGTTCCTACCCCGGTGTCGCGCTCAAATGGGTCCCCCCGGAAACGGGGGCCCGTTTTTTTGGTTCCTACCCTCGTTTTTTGGATCCTAACCCCGGTGTCGCGCTTTAATGGGTCCCCCCGGAAACGGGGGCCCTTTTTTTGGTTCCTACCCCCGTTTTTTGGTTCCTACCCCTGGTGTCGCGCTTAAATGGGTCCCCCGGAAACGGGAGCACCGTTTTTTTGGTTCCTACCCCCGTTTTTTGGTTCCTACCCCCGGTGTCGCGCTTAAAGGGGTCCCCCGGAAACGGGGGCCCGTTTTTTTGGTTCCTACCCCGTTTTTTGGTTCCTACCCCCGGTGTCGCGCTTAAATGGGTCCCCCGGAAACGGGGGCCCGTTTTTTTGGTTCCTACCCCCGTTTTTTGGTTCCTACCCCCGGTGTCGCGCTTAAATGGGTCCCCCGGAAACGGGGGCCCGTTTTTTAGTTCCTACCCCCGTTTTTTGATTCCTACCCCCGGTGTCGCGCTTAAATGGGCCCCACGGAAACCGGGGCCCGTTTTTTTGGTTCCTTCCCCCGATTTTTGGTTCCTACCCCCGGTGTCGCGCTTAAATGGGTCCCCCCGGAAACGGGTGCCCGTTTTATTGGTTCCTAGCCCCGTTTTTTGGTTCTTACCCCCGGTGTTGCGCTTATATGGGTCCCCACGGAAACGGGGGCACGTTTTTTTGGTTCCTACCCCCGTTTTTTGATTCCTACCCCTGGTATCGCGCTTAAATGGGTCCTCCCGGAAACGGGGCCAGTTTTTTTGGTTCCTACCTCCGTTCTTTGGTTCCTACCCCCGGTGTCCCACTTAAAAGGGTCCCCCGGAAACGGGGGCCCGTTTTTTTGGTTCCTACCCCTGTTTTTTGGTTCCTACCCCTGGTTTCGCGCTTAAAGGGTCCCCCCGGAAACTGGGGCCCATTTTTTTGGTTCCTACCCCCGTTTTTTGGTTCCTACCCCTGGTGTCGCGCTCAAATGGTCCCCCCGGAAACGGGGGCCCGTTTTTTTGGTTCCTACCCCGGTTTTTTGGATCCTACCCCGGTGTCCCGTTTAAAAGGGTCCCCACGGAAACGGGGGCCCGTTTTTTTGGTTCCTACCCTGTTTTTTGGTTCCTACCCCCGGTGTCGCGCTTAAGTGGGTCCCCTGGAAACGGGGGCCCGTTTTTTTGGTTCCTACCCCGTTTTTTGGTTCCTACCCCCGGTGTCGCGCTTAAATGGGTCCCCCCGGAAACGGGGGCCCGTTTTTTTGGTTCCTACCCCCGTTTTTTGGTTCCTACCCCCGGTGTCGCGCTTAAATGGGTCCCCCGGAAACGGGGGCCCGTTTTTTTAGTTGCTACCCCCGTTTTTTGGTTCCTAACCCCGGTGTTGCGCTTTAATGGCTCACCCCGGAAACGGAATGGCTCACCCCGGAAACGGGGGCCCGTTTTTTTGGTTCCTACCCCCGATTTTTGGTTCCTACCCCCGGTGTCGCGCTTAAATGGGTCCCTCCGGAAGCGGGTGCAAGTTTTTTTGGTTCCTACCCCCGTTTTTTGGTTCCTACCCTGGTGTCGCGCTTAAAGGTGTCCCCCCGGAAACGGGGGCGCTTTTTTTTGGTTCCTACCCCCGTTTTTTGCTTCCTACCCCCGGTGTCGCGCTCAAATGGGTCCCCCCGGAAACGGGGGCCCGTTTTTTTGGTTCCTACCCCCGTTTTTTGGATCCTACCGCCGGTGTCCCGCTTAAATGGGTCCCCACGGAAACGGGGGCCCGTTTTTTTGGTTCCTACCCCCGGTGTCGCGCTTAAATGGGTCCCCCCGGAAACGGGGGGCCCGTTTTTTTGGTTCCTACCCTCGTTTTTTGGTTCCTACCCCCGGTGTCGCGCTTAAATGGGTCCCCCGGAAACGGGGGCCCGTTTTTTTAGTTCCTACCCCCTTTTTTGGTTCCTACCCCCTGTGTCGCGCTTAAATGGGTCCCCACGGAAACCGGGCCCGTTTTTTTGGTTCCTACCCCCGATTTTTGGTTCCTACCCCCGGTGTCGCGCTTAAATGGGTCCCCCCGGAAACGGGTGCCCGTTTTATGGGTTCCTAGCCCCGTTTTTTTGGTTCCTACCCCCGGTGTCGCGCATAAATGGGTCCCCCCGGAAACGGGGGCCCGTTTTTTTGGTTCCTACCCCCGTTTTTGGTTCCTACCCCTGGTGTCGCGCTTAAAGTGGTCCCCCCGGAAACGGGGGCCCGTTTATGGTTTCCTACCCCCGATTTTGGTTCCTACCCCCGGTGTCGCGCTTAAATGGGTCCCCCCGGAAGCGGGTGCAAGTTTTTTTGGTTCCTACCCCCGTTTTTGGTTCCTACCCCCGGTGTCGCGCATAAATGGGTCCCCCCGGAAACGGGGGCCCGTTTTTTTGGTTCCTACCCCCGTTTTTGGTTCCTACCCCTGGTGTCGCGCTTAAAGGTGTCCCCCCCGGAAACGGGGGCCCTTTTTTTTGGTTCCTACCCCCGTTTTTTGGTTCCTACCCCCGGTGTCGCGCTCAAATGGGTCCCCCCGGAAACGTGGGCCCGTTTTTTTGGTTCCTACCCCCGTTTTTTGGATCCTACCCCCGGTGTAGCGCTTAAATAGGTTCCCCCGGAAACGGGGGCCCGTTTTTTTGGTTCCTACCCCCCGTTTTTTGGTTCCTACCCCCGGTGCGCGCTTAAATGGGTCCCCCTGGAAACGGGGGCCCTTTTTTTTGGTTCCTACCCCCGATTTTTGGTTCCTACCCCCGGTGTCGCGCTTAAATGGGTCCCCCCGGAAACGGGTGCCCGTTTTTTTGGTTCCTACCCCCGTTTTTTGGTTCCTACCCCTGGTGTCGCGCTTAAAGGGGTCCCCCCGGAAACGGGGGCCCATTTTTTTGGTTCCTACCCCCGTTTTTTGGTTCCTACCCCTGGTGTCGCGCTCAAATGGGTCCCCCCGGAAACGGGGGCCCGTTTTTTTGGTTCCTACCCCCGTTTTTTGGATCCTACCCCCGGTGTCGCGCTTAAGTGGGTCCCCCTGGAAACGGGGGCCCGTTTTTTGGTTCCTACCCCGTTTTTTGGTTCCTACCCCCGGTGTCGCGCTTAAATGGGTCCCCCGGAAACGGGGGCCCGTTTTTTTGGTTCCTACCCCCGTTTTTTGGTTCCTACCCCCGGTGTTGCGCTTAAATGGGTCCCCCCGGAAACTGGGGCCCGTTTTTTTGGTTCCTACCCCCCGTTTTTTGGTTCTTACCCCCGGTGTTGCGCTTATATGGGTCCCCACGGAAACGGGGGCACGTTTTTTTGCTTCCTACCCCCGTTTTTTGATTCCTACCCCAGTATCGCGCTTAAATGGGTCCTCCCGGAAACGGGGCCAGTTTTTTTGGTAACTACCTCCGTTCTTTGGTTCCTACCCCCGGTGTCCCACTTAAATGGGTCCCCCGGAAACGGGGGCCCGTTTTTTGGTTCCTACCCCCGTTTTTTTGGTTCCTACCCCCGGTGTCGCGCATAAATGGGTCCCTCCGGAAACAGGGGCCCGTTTTTTTGGTTCCTACCCCCGTTTTTTGGTTCCTACCCCTGGTGTCGCGCTTAAAGGGTCCCCCCGGAAACGGGGGCCCATTTTTTTGGTTCCTACCCCCGTTTTTTGGTTCCTACCCCCGGTGTCGCGCTCAAATGGGTCCCCCGGAAACGGGGGCCCGTTTTTTTGGTTCCTACCCCCGTTTTTGGATCCTACCCCCGGTGTCGCGCTTAAGTGGGTCCCCCTGGAAACGGGGCCCGTTTTTTTGGTTCCTACCCCGTTTTTGGTTCCTACCCCTGGTGTCGCACTTAAATGGGTCCCCCGGAAACGGGGGCCCGTTTTTTTGGTTCCTACCCCCGTTTTTGGTTCCTACCCCCGGTGTCGCGCTTAAATGGGTCTCCCCGGAAAAGGGGGCCCGTTTTTTTGGTTCCTACCCCCGTTTTTTGGTTCCTACCCCCGGTGTCGCGCTTAAATGGGTCCCACCGGAAACGGGGGCCCGTTTTTTTGGTTCCTACCCCCTTTTTTTGATTCCTACCCCCGGTGTCGCGCTTAAATGGGTTCCTCCAGGAAACGGGGGCCCGTTTTTTTGGTTCCTACCCCCGTTTTTTGGTTCCTACCCCCGGTGTCGCGCTCAAATGGGTCCCCCCGGAAACGGGGGCCCGTTTTTTTGGTTCCTACCCCCGTTTTTTGGATCCTAACCCCGGTGTCGCGCTTTAATGGGTCCCCCCGGAAACGGGGCCCTTTTTTGGTTCCTACCCCCATTTTTTGGTTCCTACCCCTGTGTCGCGCTTAAATGGGTCCCCCCGGAAACGGGAGCACGTTTTTTTGGTTCCTACCCCCGTTTTTGGTTCCTACCCCCGGTGTCGCGCTTAAAGGGGTCCCCCCGGAAACGGGGGCCCGTTTTTTTGGTTCCTACCCCCGTTTTTTGGTTCCTACCCCCGGTGTCGCGCTTAAGTGGGTCCCCCTGGAAACGGGGGCCCGTTTTTTTTGGTTCCTACCCCGTTTTTTGGTTCCTACCCCCGGTGTCGCGCTTAAATGGGTCCCCCGGAAACGGGGGCCCGTTTTTTTGGTTCCTACCCCCGTTTTTTGGTTCCTACCCCCGGTGTTGCGCTTAAATGGGTCCCCCGGAAACGGGGGCCCGTTTTTTTAGTTCCTACCCCCGTTTTTTGATTCCTACCCCCGGTGTCGCGCTTAAATGGGCCCCACGGAAACCGGGGCCCGTTTTTTTTGGTTCCTTCCCCCGATTTTTGGTTCCTACCCCCGGTGTCGCGCTTAAATGGGTCCCCCCGGAAACGGGTGCCCGTTTTATTGGTTCCTAGCCCCGTTTTTTGGTTCTTACCCCCGGTGTTGCGCTTATATGGGTCCCCACGGAAACGGGGGCACGTTTTTTTGGTTCCTACCCCCGTTTTTTGATTCCTACCCCTGGTATCGCGCTTAAATGGGTCCTCCCGGAAACGGGGCCAGTTTTTTTGGTTCCTACCTCCGTTCTTTGGTTCCTACCCCCGGTGTCCCACTTAAAAGGGTCCCCCGGAAACGGGGGCCCGTTTTTTTGGTTCCTACCCCCGTTTTTTGGTTCCTACCCCTGGTTTCGCGCTTAAAGGGGTCCCCCCGGAAACTGGGGCCCATTTTTTTGGTTCCTACGCCCGTTTTTTGGCTCCTACCCCTGGTGTCGCGCTCAAATGGTCCCCCCGGAAACGGGGGCCCGTTTTTTTGGTTCCTACCCCGGTTTTTTGGATCCTACCCCCGGTGTCCCGTTTAAAAGGGTCCCCACGGAAACGGGGGCCCGTTTTTTTGGTTCCTACCCCTGTTTTTTGGTTCCTACACCCGGTGTCGCGCTTAAGTGGGTCCCCCCGGAAACGGGGGCCCGTTTTTTTGGTTCCTACCCCGTTTTTTGGTTCCTACCCCCGGTGTCGCGCTTAAATGGGTCCCCCCGGAAACGGGGGCCCGTTTTTTTGGTTCCTACCCCGTTTTTTGGTTCCTACCCCGGTGTCGCGCTTAAATGGGTCCCCCGGAAACGGGGGCCCGTTTTTTTAGTTGCTACCCCCCGTTTTTTGGTTCCTAACCCCGGTGTTGCGCTTTAATGGCTCACCCTGGAAACGGGGGCCCGTTTTTTTGGTTCCTACCCCCGTTTTTTGGATCCTCCCGCCGGTGTCCCGCTTAAATGGGTCCCCACGGAAATGGGGGCCCGTTTTTTTGGTTCCTACCCCTGTTTTTTGGTTCCTACCCCCGGTGTCGCGCTTAAATGGGTCCCCCTGGAAACGGGGGCCCGTTTTTTTGGTTCCTACCCCCGTTTTTCGGTTCCTACCCCCGGTGTCGCGCTTAAAATGGGTCCCCCAGAAACGGGGGCCCGTTTTTTTGGTTCCTACCCCCGTTTTTTGGTTCCTACCCGGTGTAGCGCTTAATGGGTCCCCCCGGAAACGGGGGCCCGTTTTTTTGGTTCCTACCCCCGTTTTTTCGTTCCTACCCCCGGTGCCGCGCTTAAATGGGTCCCCCTGGAAACGGGGGCCCGTTTTTTGGTTCCTACCCCCGATTTTTGGTTCCTACCCCCGGTGTCGCGCTTAAATGGGTCCCCCCGGAAACGGGTGCCCGTTTTTTTGGTTCCTACCCCTATTTTTTGGTTCCTACCCCCGGTGTCGCGCATAAATGGGTCCCCCCGGAAACGGGGGCCCGTTTTTTTGGTTCCTACCCCCGTTTTTTGGTTCCTACCCCTGGTGTCGCGCTTAAAGGGGTCCCCCCGGAAACGGGGGCCCATTTTTTTGGTTCCTACCCCCGTTTTTTGGTTCCTACCCCTGGTGTCGCGCTCAAATGGGTCCCCCCGGAAACGGGGGCCCGTTTTTTTGGTTCCTACCCCCGTTTTTTGGATCCTACCCCCGGTGTCCCGTTTAAAAGGGTCCCCACGGAAACGGGGGCCCGTTTTTTTGGTTCCTACCCCTGTTTTTTGGTTCCTACCCCGGTGTCGCGCTTAAGTGGGTCCCCCTGGAAACGGGGGCCCGTTTTTTTGGTTCCTACCCCGTTTTTTGGTTCCTACCCCCGGTGTCGCGCTTAAATGGGTCCCCCGGAAACGGGGGCCCGTTTTTTTGGTTCCTACCCCCGTTTTTTGGTTCCTACCCCCGGTGTCGCGCTTAAATGGGTCTCCCCGGAAAAGGGGGCCCGTTTTTTTTGGTTCCTACCCCCGTTTTTTGGTTCCTACCCCCCGGTGTCGCGCTTAAATGGGTCCCCCCGGAAACGGGGGCCCGTTTTTTTGGTTCCTACCCCCGTTTTTTGGTTCCTACCCCCGGTGTCGCGCTTAAATGGGTCCCCACGGAAACGGGGGCCCGTTTTTTTGGTTCCTACCCCCGTTTTTTGGTTCCTACCCCCGGTGCCGCGCTTAAATGGGTCCCCCTGGAAACGGGGGCCCGTTTTTTTGGTTCCTACGCCCGTTTTTTGGTTCCTACCCCCGGTGTCGCGCTTAAATGGGTCCCCCCGGAAACGGGTGCCCGTTTTTTTGGTTCCTACCCCTATTTTTTGGTTCCTACCCCCGGTGTCGCGCTTAAATGGGTCCCCCCGGAAACGGGGGCCCGTTTTTTTGGTTCCTACCCCCGTTTTTTGGTTCCTACCCCTGGTGTCGCGCTTAAAGGGGTCCCCCCGGAAACGGGGGCCCATTTTTTTGGTTCCTACCTCCGTTTTTTGGTTCCTACCCCTTGGTGTCGCGCTCAAATGGGTCCCCCCGGAAACGGGGGCCCGTTTTTTTGGTTCCTACCCCCTTTTTTGGATCCTACCCCCGGTGTCCCGTTTAAAAGGGTCCCCACGGAAACGGGGGCCCGTTTTTTTGGTTCCTACCCCTGTTTTTTGTTTCCTACCCCCGGTGTCGCGCTTAAGTTGGTCCCCCTGGAAACGGGGGCCCGTTTTTTTGGTTCCTACCCCGTTTTTGGTTCCTACCCCCGGTGTCGCGCTTAAATGGGTCCCCCGGAAACGGGGGCCCGTTTTTTTGGTTCCTACCCCCGTTTTTTGGTTCCTACCCCCGGTGTCGCGCTTAAATGGGTCTCCCCGGAAAAGGGTGCCCGTTTTTTTGGTTCCTACCCCCGTTTTTTGGTTCCTACCCCCGGTGTCGCGCTTAAATGGGTCCCCCCGGAAACGGGGGCCCGTTTTTTTGGTTCCTACCCCAGTTTTTTGGTTCCTACCCCCGGTGTCGCGCTTAAATGGGTCCCCACGGAAACGGGGGCCCGTTTTTTTGGTTCCTACCCCCGTTTTTTGGTTCCTACCCCCGGTGTCGCGCTTAAATGGGTCCCCCGGAAAAGGGGGCCCGTTTTTTTAGTTCCTACCCCCGTTTTTTGGTTCCTAACCCCGGTGTCGCGCTTTAATGGCTCACGCCGGAAACGGGGGCCCGTTTTTTTGGTTCCTACCCCCGATTTTTGGTTCCTACCCCCGGTGTCGCGCTTAAATGGGTCCCCACGGAAACGGGGGCCCGTTTTTTTGGTTCCTACCCCCGATTTTTGGTTCCTACCCCCGGTGTCGCGCATAAATGGGTCCCCCCGGAAACGGGGGCCCGTTTTTTTGGTTCCTACCCCCGTTTTTTGGTTCCTACCCCTGGTGTCGCGCTTAAAGGTGTCCCCCCGGAAACGGGGGCCCGTTTTTTTGGTTCCTACCCCCGTTTTTTGGTTCCTACCCCCGGTGTCGCGCTCAAATGGGTCCCCCCGGAAACGGGGGCCCGTTTTTTTGGTTCCTACCCCCGTTTTTTGGATCCTACCGCCGGTGTCCCGCTTAAATGGGTCCCCCTGGAAACGGGGGCCCGTTTTTTTGGTTCCTACCCCGTTTTTCGGTTCCTACCCCTGGTGTCGCGCTTAAATGGGTCCCCCCGGAAACGGGTGCCCGTTTTTTTGGTTCCTACCCCTATTTTTTGGTTCCTACCCCCGGTGTCGCGCTTAAATGGGTCCCCCCGGAAACGGGGGCCCGTTTTTTTGGTTCCTACCCCCGTTTTTTGGTTCCTACCCCTGGTGTCGCGCTTAAAGGGGTCCCCCCGGAAACGGGGGCCCATTTTTTTGGTTCCTACCCCCGTTTTTTGGTTCCTACCCCTTGGTGTCGCGCTCAAATGGGTCCCCCCGGAAACGGGGGCCCGTTTTTTTGGTTCCTACCCCCTTTTTTGGATCCTACCCCCGGTGTCCCGTTTAAAAGGGTCCCCACGGAAACGGGGGCCCGTTTTTTTGGTTCCTACCCCTGTTTTTTGTTTCCTACCCCCGGTGTCGCGCTTAAGTGGGTCCCCCTGGAAACGGGGGCCCGTTTTTTTGGTTCCTACCCCGTTTTTTGGTTCCTACCCCCGGTGTCGCGCTTAAATGGGTCCCCCGGAAACGGGGGCCCGTTTTTTTGGTTCCTACCCCCGTTTTTTGGTTCCTACCCCCGGTGTCGCGCTTAAATGGGTCTCCCCGGAAAAGGGGGCCCGTTTTTTTGGTTCCTACCCCCGTTTTTTGGTTCCTACCCCCGGTGTCGCGCTTAAATGGGTCCCC
The DNA here is from genome assembly GCF_030867095.1 of Alligator mississippiensis. Classification (NCBI taxonomy): domain Eukaryota; kingdom Metazoa; phylum Chordata; order Crocodylia; family Alligatoridae; genus Alligator; species Alligator mississippiensis. Next base: position 177,741,488 of record NC_081826.1, on the reverse strand, counting down.
CCGGAAACGGGGGCCCGTTTTTTTGGTTCCTACCCCAGTTTTTTGGTTCCTACCCCCGGTGTCGCGCTTAAATGGGTCCCCACGGAAACGGGGGCCCGTTTTTTTGGTTCCTACCCCCGTTTTTTGGTTCCTACCCCCGGTGTCGCGCTTAAATGGGTCCCCCGGAAAAGGGGGCCCGTTTTTTTAGTTCCTACCCCCGTTTTTTGGTTCCTAACCCCGGTGTCGCGCTTTAATGGCTCACCCCGGAAACGGGGGCCCGTTTTTTTGGTTCCTACCCCCGATTTTTGGTTCCTACCCCTGGTGTCGCGCTTAAATGGGTCCCCACGGAAACGGGGGCCCGTTTTTTTGGTTCCTACCCCCGATTTTTGGTTCCTACCCCCGGTGTCGCGCATAAATGGGTCCCCCCGGAAACGGGGGCCCGTTTTTTTGGTTCCTACCCCCGTTTTTTGGTTCCTACCCCTGGTGTCGCGCTTAAAGGTGTCCCCCCGGAAACGGGGGCCCGTTTTTTTGGTTCCTACCCCCGTTTTTTGGTTCCTACCCCCGGTGTCGCGCTCAAATGGGTCCCCCCGGAAACGGGGGCCCGTTTTTTTGGTTCCTACCCCCGTTTTTTGGATCCTACCGCCGGTGTCCCGCTTAAATGGGTCCCCCTGGAAACGGGGGCCCGTTTTTTTGGTTCCTACCCCGTTTTTCGGTTCCTACCCCTGGTGTCGCGCTTAAATGGGTCCCCCCGGAAACGGGGGCCCGTTTTTTTGGTTCCTACCCCCGATTTTTGGTTCCTACCCCCGGTGTCGCGCTTAAATGAGTCCCCCGGAAACGGGGGCCCGTTTTTTTGGTTCCTACCCCCGTTTTTTGGTTCCTACCCCCGGTGTCGCGCTTAAATGGGTCTCCCCGGAAAAGGGGGCCCGTTTTTTTGGTTCCTACCCCCGTTTTTTGGTTCCTACCCCCGGTGTCGCGCTTAAATGGGTCCCCCCGGAAACGGGGGCCCGTTTTTTTGGTTCCTACCCCCGTTTTTTGGTTCCAACCCCCGGTGTCGCGCTTAAATGGGTCCCCCCGGAAACGGGGGCCCGTTTTTTTGGTTCCTACCCCCGTTTTTTGGTTCCTACCCCCGGTGTCGCGCTTAAATGGGTCCCCACAGAAACGGGGGCCCGTTTTTTTGGTTCCTACCCCCGTTTTTTGGTTCCTACCCCCGGTGTCGCGCTTAAATGGGTCCCCCGGAAACGGGGGCCCGTTTTTTTAGTTCCTACCCCCGTTTTTTGGTTCCTAACCCCGGTGTCGCGCTTTAATGGCTCACCCCGGAAACGGGGGCCCGTTTTTTGGTTCCTACCCCCGATTTTTGGTTCCTACCCCCGGTGTCGCGCTTAAATGGGTCCCCCCGGAAACGGGGGCCCGTTTTTTTGGTTCCTACCCCCGATTTTTGGTTCCTACCCCCCGGTGTCACGCATAAATGGGTCCCCCCGGAAACGGGGGCCCATTTTTTTGGTTGCTACCCCCGTTTTTTGGTTCCTACCACCGGTGTCGCGCTTAAATGGGTCCCCCCGGAAGCGGGTGCAAGTTTTTTTGGTTCCTACCCCCGTTTTTTGGTTCCTACCCCCGGTGTCGCGCATAAATGGGTTCCCCCGGAAACGGGGGCCCGTTTTTTTGGTTCCTACCCCCGTTTTTTGGTTCCTACCCCTGGTGTCGCGCTTAAAGGTGTCCCCCCGGAAATGGGGGCCCGTTTTTTTGGTTCCTACCCCCGTTTTTTGGTTCCTACCCCCGGTGTCGCGCTCAAATGGGTCCCCCCGGAAACGGGGGCCCGTTTTTTTGGTTCCTACCCCCGTTTTTTGGTTCCTACCCCCGGTGTCGCGCATAAATGGGTCCCCCCGGAAACGGGGGCCCGTTTTTTTGGTTCCTACCCCCGTTTTTTGGTTCCTACCCCTGGTGTCGCGCTTAAAGGTGTCCCCCCGGAAATGGGGGCCCGTTTTTTTGGTTCCTACCCCCGATTTTTGGTTCCTACCCCCGGTGTCGCGCTTAAATGGGTCCCCCCGGAAGCGGGTGCAAGTTTTTTTTGGATCCTACCCCCGTTTTTTGGTTCCTACCCCCGGTGTCGCGCATAAATGGGTCCCCCCGGAAACGGGGGCCCGTTTTTTTGGTTCCTACCCGCGTTTTTTGGTTCCTACCCCTGGTGTCGCGCTTAAAGGTGTCCCCCCGGAAACGGGGGCCCTTTTTTTTGGTTCCTACCCCCGTTTTTTGCTTCCTACCCACGGTGTCGCGCTCAAATGGGTCCCCCAGGAAACGGGGGCCCGTTTTTTTGGTTCCTACCCCCGTTTTTTGGATCCTACCGCCGGTGTCCCGCTTAAATGGGTCCCCACGGAAACGGGGGCCAGTTTTTTTGGTTCCTACCCCTGTTTTTTGGTTCCTACCCCCGGTGTCGCGCTTAAATTGGTCCCCCTGGAAACGGGGGCCCGTTTTTTTGGTTCCTACCCCGTTTTTCGGTTCCTACCCCCGGTGTCGCGCTTAAATGGGTCCCCCAGAAACGGGGGCCCGTTTTTTTGGTTCCTACCTCCGTTTTTTGGTTCCTACCCCCGGTGTAGCGCTTAAATGGGTCCCCCCGGAAACGGGGGCCCGTTTTTTTGGTTCCTACCCCCGTTTTTTGGTTCCTACCCCCGGTGCCGCGCTTAAATGGGTCCCCCTGGAAACGGGGGCCCTTTTTTTGGTTCCTACCCCGTTTTTCGGTTCCTACCCCTGGTGTCGCGCTTAAATGGGTCCCCCTGGAAACGGGGGCCCGTTTTTTTGGTTCCTACCCCCGTTTTTTGGTTCCTACCCCCGGTGTCGCGCTTAAATGGGTCTCCCGGAAACGGGGGCCCTTTTTTTTGGTTCCTACCCCCGTTTTTTGCTTCCTACCCCCGGTGTCGCGCTCAAATGGGTCCCCCCGGAAACGGGGGCCCGTTTTTTTGGATCCTACCCCCGTTTTTTGGTTCCTACCCCCCGGTGTCCCGCTTAAATGGGTCCCCCGGAAACGGGGGCCCGTTTTTTTAGTTCCTACCCCCGTTTTTTGATTCCTACCCCCGGTGTCGCGCTTAAATGGGTCCCCACGGAAACCGGGGCCCGTTTTTTTGGTTCCTTCCCCCGATTTTTGGTTCCTACCCCCGGTGTCGCGCTTAAATGGGTCCCCACGGGAACGGGTGCACGTTTTATTGGTTCCTAGCCCCGTTTTTTGGTTCCTACCCCCGGTGTCGCGCATAAATGGGTCCCCCCGGAAACGGGGGCCCGTTTTTTTGGTTCCTACCCCCGTTTTTTGGTTCCTACCCCCGGTGTCGCGCTTAAATGGGTCTCCCCGGAAAAGGGGGCCCGTTTTTTTGGTTCCTACCCCCGTTTTTTGGTTCCTACCCCCGGTGTCGCGCTTAAATGGGTCCCCCCGGAAACGGTGGCCCGTTTTTTTGGTTCCTACCCCAGTTTTTTGGTTCCTACCCCCGGTGTCGCGCTTAAATGGGTCCCCACGGAAACGGGGGCCCGTTTTTTTGGTTCCTACCCCCGTTTTTTGGTTCCTACCCCCGGTGTCGCGCTTAAATGGGTCCCCCGGAAAAGGGGGCCCGTTTTTTTAGTTCCTACCCCCGTTTTTTGGTTCCTAACCCCGGTGTCGCGCTTTAATGGCTCACCCCGGAAACGGGGGCCCGTTTTTTTGGTTCCTACCCCCGATTTTTGGTTCCTACCCCTGGTGTCGCGCTTAAATGGGTCCCCACGGAAACGGGGGCCCGTTTTTTTGGTTCCTACCCCCGATTTTTGGTTCCTACCCCCGGTGTCGCGCATAAATGGGTCCCCCCGGAAACGGGGGCCCGTTTTTTTGGTTCCTACCCCCGTTTTTTGGTTCCTACCCCTGGTGTCGCGCTTAAAGGTGTCCCCCCGGAAACGGGGGCCCGTTTTTTTGGTTCCTACCCCCGTTTTTTGGTTCCTACCCCCGGTGTCGCGCTCAAATGGGTCCCCCCGGAAACGGGGGCCCGTTTTTTTGGTTCCTACCCCCGTTTTTTGGATCCTACCGCCGGTGTCCCGCTTAAATGGGTCCCCCTGGAAACGGGGGCCCGTTTTTTTGGTTCCTACCCCGTTTTTCGGTTCCTACCCCTGGTGTCGCGCTTAAATGGGTCCCCCCGGAAACGGGTGCAAGTTTTTTTGGTTCCTACCCCCGTTTTTTGGTTCCTACCCCCGGTGTCGCGCATAAACGGGTCCCCCCGGAAACGGGGGCCCGTTTTTTTGGTTCCTACCCCTGTTTTTTGGTTCCTCCCCCGGTGTCGCTCTTAAATGGGTCCCCCCGGAAGCGGGTGCAAGTTTTTTTGGTTCCTACCCCCGTTTTTTGGTTCCTACCCCTGGTGCCGCGCTTAAAGGTGTCCCCCCGGAAACGGGGGCCCTTTTTTTTGGTTCCTACCCCCGTTTTTTGCTTCCTACCCGCGGTGTCGCGCTCAAATGGGTCCCCCCGGAAACGGGGGCCCGTTTTTTTGGTTCCTACCCCCGTTTTTTGGATCCTCCCGCCGGTGTCCCGCTTAAATGGGTCCCCACGGAAATGGGGGCCCGTTTTTTTGGTTCCTACCCCCGTTTTTTGGTTCCTACCCCTGGTGTCGCGCTTAAAGGTGTCCCCCCGGAAATGGGGGCCCGTTTTTTTGGTTCCTACCCCCGTTTTTTGGTTCCTACCCCCGGTGTCGCGCTCAAATGGGTCCCCCCGGAAACGGGGGCCCGTTTTTTTGGTTCCTACCCCCGTTTTTTGGTTCCTACCCCCGGTGTCGCGCATAAATGGGTCCCCCCGGAAACGGGGGCCCGTTTTTTTGGTTCCTACCCCCGTTTTTTGGTTCCTACCCCTGGTGTCGCGCTTAAAGGTGTCCCCCCGGAAATGGGGGCCCGTTTTTTTGGTTCCTACCCCCGATTTTTGGTTCCTACCCCCGGTGTCGCGCTTAAATGGGTCCCCCCGGAAGCGGGTGCAAGTTTTTTTTGGATCCTACCCCCGTTTTTTGGTTCCTACCCCCGGTGTCGCGCATAAATGGGTCCCCCCGGAAACGGGGGCCCGTTTTTTTGGTTCCTACCCGCGTTTTTTGGTTCCTACCCCTGGTGTCGCGCTTAAAGGTGTCCCCCCGGAAACGGGGGCCCTTTTTTTTGGTTCCTACCCCCGTTTTTTGCTTCCTACCCCCGGTGTCGCGCTCAAATGGGTCCCGCAGGAAACGGGGGCCCGTTTTTTTGGTTCCTACCCCCGTTTTTTGGATCCTACCGCCGGTGTCCCGCTTAAATGGGTCCCCACGGAAACGGGGGCCAGTTTTTTTGGTTCCTACCCCTGTTTTTTGGTTCCTACCCCCGGTGTCGCGCTTAAATTGGTCCCCCTGGAAACGGGGGCCCGTTTTTTTGGTTCCTACCCCGTTTTTCGGTTCCTACCCCCGGTGTCGCGCTTAAATGGGTCCCCCAGAAACGGGGGCCCGTTTTTTTGGTTCCTACCTCCGTTTTTTGGTTCCTACCCCCGGTGTAGCGCTTAAATGGGTCCCCCCGGAAACGGGGGCCCGTTTTTTTGGTTCCTACCCCCGTTTTTTGGTTCCTACCCCCGGTGCCGCGCTTAAATGGGTCCCCCTGGAAACGGGGGCCCTTTTTTTGGTTCCTACCCCGTTTTTCGGTTCCTACCCCTGGTGTCGCGCTTAAATGGGTCCCCCTGGAAACGGGGGCCCGTTTTTTTGGTTCCTACCCCCGTTTTTTGGTTCCTACCCCCGGTGTCGCGCTTAAATGGGTCTCCCGGAAACGGGGGCCCTTTTTTTTGGTTCCTACCCCCGTTTTTTGCTTCCTACCCCCGGTGTCGCGCTCAAATGGGTCCCCCCGGAAACGGGGGCCCGTTTTTTTGGATCCTACCCCCGTTTTTTGGTTCCTACCCCCCGGTGTCCCGCTTAAATGGGTCCCCCGGAAACGGGGGCCCGTTTTTTTAGTTCCTACCCCCGTTTTTTGATTCCTACCCCCGGTGTCGCGCTTAAATGGGTCCCCACGGAAACCGGGGCCCGTTTTTTTGGTTCCTTCCCCCGATTTTTGGTTCCTACCCCCGGTGTCGCGCTTAAATGGGTCCCCACGGGAACGGGTGCACGTTTTATTGGTTCCTAGCCCCGTTTTTTGGTTCCTACCCCCGGTGTCGCGCATAAATGGGTCCCCCCGGAAACGGGGGCCCGTTTTTTTGGTTCCTACCCCCGTTTTTTGGTTCCTACCCCCGGTGTCGCGCTTAAATGGGTCTCCCCGGAAAAGGGGGCCCGTTTTTTTGGTTCCTACCCCCGTTTTTTGGTTCCTACCCCCGGTGTCGCGCTTAAATGGGTCCCCCCGGAAACGGTGGCCCGTTTTTTTGGTTCCTACCCCAGTTTTTTGGTTCCTACCCCCGGTGTCGCGCTTAAATGGGTCCCCACGGAAACGGGGGCCCGTTTTTTTGGTTCCTACCCCCGTTTTTTGGTTCCTACCCCCGGTGTCGCGCTTAAATGGGTCCCCCGGAAAAGGGGGCCCGTTTTTTTAGTTCCTACCCCCGTTTTTTGGTTCCTAACCCCGGTGTCGCGCTTTAATGGCTCACCCCGGAAACGGGGGCCCGTTTTTTTGGTTCCTACCCCCGATTTTTGGTTCCTACCCCTGGTGTCGCGCTTAAATGGGTCCCCACGGAAACGGGGGCCCGTTTTTTTGGTTCCTACCCCCGATTTTTGGTTCCTACCCCCGGTGTCGCGCATAAATGGGTCCCCCCGGAAACGGGGGCCCGTTTTTTTGGTTCCTACCCCCGTTTTTTGGTTCCTACCCCTGGTGTCGCGCTTAAAGGTGTCCCCCCGGAAACGGGGGCCCGTTTTTTTGGTTCCTACCCCCGTTTTTTGGTTCCTACCCCCGGTGTCGCGCTCAAATGGGTCCCCCCGGAAACGGGGGCCCGTTTTTTTGGTTCCTACCCCCGTTTTTTGGATCCTACCGCCGGTGTCCCGCTTAAATGGGTCCCCCTGGAAACGGGGGCCCGTTTTTTTTGGTTCCTACCCCGTTTTTCGGTTCCTACCCCTGGTGTCGCGCTTAAATGGGTCCCCCCGGAAACGGGGGCCCGTTTTTTTGGTTCCTACCCCCGATTTTTGGTTCCTACCCCCGGTGTCGCGCTTAAATGAGTCCCCCGGAAACGGGGGCCCGTTTTTTTGGTTCCTACCCCCGTTTTTTGGTTCCTACCCCCGGTGTCGCGCTTAAATGGGTCTCCCCGGAAAAGGGGGCCCGTTTTTTTGGTTCCTACCCCCGTTTTTTGGTTCCTACCCCCGGTGTCGCGCTTAAATGGGTCCCCCCGGAAACGGGGGCCCGTTTTTTTGGTTCCTACCCCCGTTTTTTGGTTCCTACCCCCGGTGTCGCGCTTAAATGGGTCCCCCCGGAAACGGGGGCCCGTTTTTTTGGTTCCTACCCCCGTTTTTTGGTTCCTACCCCCGGTGTCGCGCTTAAATGGGTCCCCACAGAAACGGGGGCCCGTTTTTTTGGTTCCTACCCCCGTTTTTTGGTTCCTACCCCCCGGTGTCACGCATAAATGGGTCCCCCCGGAAACGGGGGCCCATTTTTTTGGTTGCTACCCCCATTTTTTGGTTCCTACCACCGGTGTCGCGCTTAAATGGGTCCCCCCGGAAGCGGGTGCAAGTTTTTTTGGTTCCTACCCCCGTTTTTTGGTTCCTACCCCCGGTGTCGCGCATAAATGGGTCCCCCCGGAAACGGGGGCCCGTTTTTTTGGTTCCTACCCCCGTTTTTTGGTTCCTACCCCTGGTGTCGCGCTTAAAGGTGTCCCCCCGGAAATGGGGGCCCGTTTTTTTGGTTCCTACCCCCGTTTTTTGGTTCCTACCCCCGGTGTCGCGCATAAATGGGTCCCCCCGGAAACGGGGGCCCGTTTTTTTGGTTCCTACCCCTGTTTTTTGGTTCCTCCCCCGGTGTCGCTCTTAAATGGGTCCCCCCGGAAGCGGGTGCAAGTTTTTTTGGTTCCTACCCCCGTTTTTTGGTTCCTACCCCTGGTGCCGCGCTTAAAGGTGTCCCCCCGGAAACGGGGGCCCTTTTTTTTGGTTCCTACCCCCGTTTTTTGCTTCCTACCCGCGGTGTCGCGCTCAAATGGGTCCCCCCGGAAACGGGGGCCCGTTTTTTTGGTTCCTACCCCCGTTTTTTGGATCCTCCCGCCGGTGTCCCGCTTAAATGGGTCCCCACGGAAATGGGGGCCCGTTTTTTTGGTTCCTACCCCTGTTTTTTGGTTCCTACCCCCGGTGTCGCGCTTAAATGGGTCCCCCTGGAAACGGGGGCCCGTTTTTTTGGTTCCTACCCCGTTTTTCGGTTCCTACCCCCGGTGTCGCGCTTAAATGGGTCCCCCAGAAACGGGGGCCCGTTTTTTTGGTTCCTACCCCCGTTTTTTGGTTCCTACCCCCGGTGTAGCGCTTAAATGGGTCCCCCCGGAAACGGGGGCCCGTTATTTTGGTTCCTACCCCCGTTTTTTCGTTCCTACCCCCGGTGCCGCGCTTAAATGGGTCCCCCTGGAAACGGGGGCCCGTTTTTTTGGTTCCTACCCCCGATTTTTGGTTCCTACCCCCGGTGTCGCGCTTAAATGGGTCCCCCCGGAAACGGGTGCCCGTTTTTTTGGTTCCTACCCCTATTTTTTGGTTCCTACCCCCGGTGTCGCGCATAAATGGGTCCCCCCGGAAACGGGGGCCCGTTTTTTTGGTTCCTACCCCCGTTTTTTGGTTCCTACCCCTGGTGTCGCGCTTAAAGGGGTCCCCCCGGAAACGGGGGCCCATTTTTTTGGTTCCTACCCCCGTTTTTTGGTTCCTACCCCTGGTGTCGCGCTCAAATGGGTCCCCCCGGAAACGGGGGCCCGTTTTTTTGGTTCCTACCCCCGTTTTTTGGATCCTACCCCCGGTGTCCCGTTTAAAAGGGTCCCCACGGAAACGGGGGCCCGTTTTTTTGGTTCCTACCCCTGTTTTTTGGTTCCTACCCCCGGTGTCGCGCTTAAGTGGGTCCCCCTGGAAACGGGGGCCCGTTTTTTTGGTTCCTACCCCGTTTTTTGGTTCCTACCCCCGGTGTCGCGCTTAAATGGGTCCCCCGGAAACGGGGGCCCGTTTTTTTGGTTCCTACCCCCGTTTTTTGGTTCCTACCCCCGGTGTCGCGCTTAAATGGGTCTCCCCGGAAAAGGGGGCCCGTTTTTTTGGTTCCTACCCCCGTTTTTTGGTTCCTACCCCCGGTGTCGCGCTCAAATGGGTCCCCCCGGAAACGGGGGCCCGTTTTTTTGGATCCTACCCCCGTTTTTTGGTTCCTACCCCCCGGTGTCCCGCTTAAATGGGTCCCCCGGAAACGGGGGCCCGTTTTTTTAGTTCCTACCCCCGTTTTTTGATTCCTACCCCCGGTGTCGCGCTTAAATGGGTCCCCACGGAAACCGGGGCCCGTTTTTTTGGTTCCTTCCCCCGATTTTTGGTTCCTACCCCCGGTGTCGCGCTTAAATGGGTCCCCACGGGAACGGGTGCACGTTTTATTGGTTCCTAGCCCCGTTTTTTGGTTCCTACCCCCGGTGTCGCGCATAAATGGGTCCCCCCGGAAACGGGGGCCCGTTTTTTTGGTTCCTACCCCCGTTTTTTGGTTCCTACCCCCGGTGTCGCGCTTAAATGGGTCTCCCCGGAAAAGGGGGCCCGTTTTTTTGGTTCCTACCCCCGTTTTTTGGTTCCTACCCCCGGTGTCGCGCTTAAATGGGTCCCCCCGGAAACGGTGGCCCGTTTTTTTGGTTCCTACCCCAGTTTTTTGGTTCCTACCCCCGGTGTCGCGCTTAAATGGGTCCCCACGGAAACGGGGGCCCGTTTTTTTGGTTCCTACCCCCGTTTTTTGGTTCCTACCCCCGGTGTCGCGCTTAAATGGGTCCCCCGGAAAAGGGGGCCCGTTTTTTTAGTTCCTACCCCCGTTTTTTGGTTCCTAACCCCGGTGTCGCGCTTTAATGGCTCACCCCGGAAACGGGGGCCCGTTTTTTTGGTTCCTACCCCCGATTTTTGGTTCCTACCCCTGGTGTCGCGCTTAAATGGGTCCCCACGGAAACGGGGGCCCGTTTTTTTGGTTCCTACCCCCGATTTTTGGTTCCTACCCCCGGTGTCGCGCATAAATGGGTCCCCCCGGAAACGGGGGCCCGTTTTTTTGGTTCCTACCCCCGTTTTTTGGTTCCTACCCCTGGTGTCGCGCTTAAAGGTGTCCCCCCGGAAACGGGGGCCCGTTTTTTTGGTTCCTACCCCCGTTTTTTGGTTCCTACCCCCGGTGTCGCGCTCAAATGGGTCCCCCCGGAAACGGGGGCCCGTTTTTTTGGTTCCTACCCCCGTTTTTTGGATCCTACCGCCGGTGTCCCGCTTAAATGGGTCCCCCTGGAAACGGGGGCCCGTTTTTTTGGTTCCTACCCCGTTTTTCGGTTCCTACCCCTGGTGTCGCGCTTAAATGGGTCCCCCCGGAAACGGGGGCCCGTTTTTTTGGTTCCTACCCCCGATTTTTGGTTCCTACCCCCGGTGTCGCGCTTAAATGAGTCCCCCGGAAACGGGGGCCCGTTTTTTTGGTTCCTACCCCCGTTTTTTGGTTCCTACCCCCGGTGTCGCGCTTAAATGGGTCTCCCCGGAAAAGGGGGCCCGTTTTTTTGGTTCCTACCCCCGTTTTTTGGTTCCTACCCCCGGTGTCGCGCTTAAATGGGTCCCCCCGGAAACGGGGGCCCGTTTTTTTGGTTCCTACCCCCGTTTTTTGGTTCCTACCCCCGGTGTCGCGCTTAAATGGGTCCCCCCGGAAACGGGGGCCCGTTTTTTTGGTTCCTACCCCCGTTTTTTGGTTCCTACCCCCGGTGTCGCGCTTAAATGGGTCCCCACAGAAACGGGGGCCCGTTTTTTTGGTTCCTACCCCCGTTTTTTGGTTCCTACCCCCCGGTGTCACGCATAAATGGGTCCCCCCGGAAACGGGGGCCCATTTTTTTGGTTGCTACCCCCATTTTTTGGTTCCTACCACCGGTGTCGCGCTTAAATGGGTCCCCCCGGAAGCGGGTGCAAGTTTTTTTGGTTCCTACCCCCGTTTTTTGGTTCCTACCCCCGGTGTCGCGCATAAATGGGTCCCCCCGGAAACGGGGGCCCGTTTTTTTGGTTCCTACCCCCGTTTTTTGGTTCCTACCCCTGGTGTCGCGCTTAAAGGTGTCCCCCCGGAAATGGGGGCCCGTTTTTTTGGTTCCTACCCCCGTTTTTTGGTTCCTACCCCCGGTGTCGCGCATAAATGGGTCCCCCCGGAAACGGGGGCCCGTTTTTTTGGTTCCTACCCCTGTTTTTTGGTTCCTCCCCCGGTGTCGCTCTTAAATGGGTCCCCCCGGAAGCGGGTGCAAGTTTTTTTGGTTCCTACCCCCGTTTTTTGGTTCCTACCCCTGGTGCCGCGCTTAAAGGTGTCCCCCCGGAAACGGGGGCCCTTTTTTTTGGTTCCTACCCCCGTTTTTTGCTTCCTACCCGCGGTGTCGCGCTCAAATGGGTCCCCCCGGAAACGGGGGCCCGTTTTTTTGGTTCCTACCCCCGTTTTTTGGATCCTCCCGCCGGTGTCCCGCTTAAATGGGTCCCCACGGAAATGGGGGCCCGTTTTTTTGGTTCCTACCCCTGTTTTTTGGTTCCTACCCCCGGTGTCGCGCTTAAATGGGTCCCCCTGGAAACGGGGGCCCGTTTTTTTGGTTCCTACCCCGTTTTTCGGTTCCTACCCCCGGTGTCGCGCTTAAATGGGTCCCCCAGAAACGGGGGCCCGTTTTTTTGGTTCCTACCCCCGTTTTTTGGTTCCTACCCCCGGTGTAGCGCTTAAATGGGTCCCCCCGGAAACGGGGGCCCGTTATTTTGGTTCCTACCCCCGTTTTTTCGTTCCTACCCCCGGTGCCGCGCTTAAATGGGTCCCCCTGGAAACGGGGGCCCGTTTTTTTGGTTCCTACCCCCGATTTTTGGTTCCTACCCCCGGTGTCGCGCTTAAATGGGTCCCCCCGGAAACGGGTGCCCGTTTTTTTGGTTCCTACCCCTATTTTTTGGTTCCTACCCCCGGTGTCGCGCATAAATGGGTCCCCCCGGAAACGGGGGCCCGTTTTTTTGGTTCCTACCCCCGTTTTTTGGTTCCTACCCCTGGTGTCGCGCTTAAAGGGGTCCCCCCGGAAACGGGGGCCCATTTTTTTGGTTCCTACCCCCGTTTTTTGGTTCCTACCCCTGGTGTCGCGCTCAAATGGGTCCCCCCGGAAACGGGGGCCCGTTTTTTTGGTTCCTACCCCCGTTTTTTGGATCCTACCCCCGGTGTCCCGTTTAAAAGGGTCCCCACGGAAACGGGGGCCCGTTTTTTTGGTTCCTACCCCTGTTTTTTGGTTCCTACCCCCGGTGTCGCGCTTAAGTGGGTCCCCCTGGAAACGGGGGCCCGTTTTTTTGGTTCCTACCCCGTTTTTTGGTTCCTACCCCCGGTGTCGCGCTTAAATGGGTCCCCCGGAAACGGGGGCCCGTTTTTTTGGTTCCTACCCCCGTTTTTTGGTTCCTACCCCCGGTGTCGCGCTTAAATGGGTCTCCCCGGAAAAGGGGGCCCGTTTTTTTGGTTCCTACCCCCGTTTTTTGGTTCCTACCCCCGGTGTCGCGCTTAAATGGGTCCCCCCGGAAACGGGGGCCCGTTTTTTTGGTTCCTACCCCCGTTTTTTGGTTCGTACCCCCGGTGTCGCGCTTAAATGGGTCCCCACGGAAACGGGGGCCCGTTTTTTTGGTTCCTACCCCCGTTTTTTGGTTCCTACCCCCGGTGCCGCGCTTAAATGGGTCCCCCTGGAAACGGGGGCCCGTTTTTTTGGTTCCTACCCCCGTTTTTTGGTTCCTACCCCCGGTGTCGCGCTTAAATGGGGCCCCCCGGAAACGGGGGCCCGTTTTTTTGGTTCCTACCCCCGTTTTTTGATTCCTACCCCCGGTGTCGCGCTTAAATGGGTCCCCCCGGAAACGGGGGCCCGTTTTTTTGGTTCCTACCCCCGTTTTTTGGTTCCTATCCCTGGTGTCGCGCTCAAATGGGTCCCCCGGAAACGGGGGCCCGTTTTTTTGGTTCCTACCCCCGTTTTTTGGATCTTAACCCCGGTGTCGCGCTTTAATGGGTCCCCCCGGAAACGGGGGCCCTTTTTTTGGTTCCTACCCCCGTTTTTTGCTTCCTACCCCTGGTGTCGCGCTTAAATGGGTCCCCCCGGAAACGGGAGCCCGTTTTTTTGGTTCCTACCCCCGTTTTTTGGTTCCTACATCCGGTGTCGCGCTTAAAGGGGTCCCAACGGAAACGGGGGCCCGTTTTTTTGGTTCCTACCCCCGATTTTTGGTTCCTACCCCCGGTGTCGCGCTTAAAAGGGTCCCCCCGGAAACGGGTGCAAGTTTTTTTGGTTCCTACCCCCGTTTTTTGGTTCCTACCCCCGGTGTCGCGCATAAATGGGTCCCCCCGGAAACGGGGGCCCGTTTTTTTGGTTCCTACCTCCGTTTTTTGGTTCCTACCCCTGGTGTCGCGCTTAAAGGTGTCCCCCCCGGAAACGGGGGCCCGTTTTTTTGGTTCCTACCCCCGTTTTTTGGTTCCTACCCCCCGGTGTCGCGCTCAAATGGGTCCCCCCGGAAACGGGGGCCCGTTTTTTTGGTTCCTACCCCCGTTTTTTGGATCCTACCGCCGGTGTCCCGCTTAAATGGGTCCCCACGGAAACGGGGGCCCGTTTTTTTGGTTCCTACCCCTGTTTTTTGGTTCCTACCCCCGGTGTCGCGCTTAAATGGGTCCCCCTGGAAACGGGGGCCCGTTTTTTTGGTTCCTACCCCGTTTTTCGGTTCCTACCCCCGGTGTCGCACTTAAATGGGTCCCCCCGGAAACGGGGGCCCGTTTTTTTGGTTCCTACCCCGTTTTTTGCTTCCTACCCCTGGTGTCGCGCTTATTTGGGTCCCCCCGGAAACGGGAGCCCGTTTTTTTGGTTCCTACCCCCGTTTTTTGGTTCCTACCCCCGGTGTCGCGCTTAAAGGGGTCCCCCCGGAAACGGGGGCCCGTTTTTTTGGTTCCTACCCCCAATTTTTGGTTCCTACCCCCGGTGTCGCGCTTAAAAGGGTCCCCCCGGAAACGGGTGCAAGTTTTTTTGGTTCCTACCCCCGTTTTTTGGTTCCTACCCCCGGTGTCGCGCATAAATGGGTCCCCCCGGAACGGGGGCCCGTTTTTTTGGTTCCTACCTCCGTTTTTTGGTTCCTACCCCTGGTGTCGCGCTTAAAGGTGTCCCCCCCGGAAACGGGGGCCCGTTTTTTTGGTTCCTACCCCCGTTTTTTGGTTCCTACCCCCCGGTGTCGCGCTCAAATGGGTCCCCCCGGAAACGGGGGCCCGTTTTTTTGGTTCCTACCCCCGTTTTTTGGATCCTACCGCCGGTGTCCCGCTTAAATGGGTCCCCACGGAAACGGGGGCCCGTTTTTTTGGTTCCTACCCCTGTTTTTTGGTTCCTACCCCCGGTGTCGCGCTTAAATGGGTCCCCCTGGAAACGGGGGCCCGTTTTTTTGGTTCCTACCCCGTTTTTCGGTTCCTACCCCCGGTGTCGCACTTAAATGGGTCCCCCCGGAAACGGGGGCCCGTTTTTTTGGTTCCTACCCCGTTTTTTGGTTCCTACCCCCGGTGTCGCGCTTAAATGGGTCCCCCTGGAAACGGGGGCCCTTTTTTTTGGTTCCTACCCCCGATTTTTGGTTCCTACCCCCGGTGTCGCGCTTAAATGGGTCCCCCCGGGAACGGGTGCCCGATTTTTTGGTTCCTACCCCTATTTTTTGGTTCCTACCCCCGGTGTCGCGCATAAATGGGTCCCCCTGGAAACGGGGGCCCGTTTTTTTGGTTCCTACCCCCGTTTTTTGGTTCCTACCCCTGGTGTCGCGCTTAAAGTGGTCCCCCCGGAAACGGGGGCCCATTTTTTTGGTTCCTACCCCCGTTTTTTGGTTCCTACCCCCGGTGTCGCGCTCAAATGGTTCCCCCCGGAAACGGGGGCCCGTTTTTTTGGTTCCTACTCCGTTTTTTGGTTCCTACCCCCGGTGTCGCGCTTAAGTGGGTCCCCCGGAAACGGGGGCCCGTTTTTTTGGTTCCTACCCCCGTTTTTTGGTTCCTACCCCCGGTGTCGCGCTTAAATGGGTCCCCCCGGAAACGGGGGCCCGTTTTTTTGGTTCCTACCCCCGTTTTTTGGTTCCTACCCCCGGTGTCGCGCTTAAATGGGTCCCCCCGGAAACGGGGGCCCGTTTTTTTGGTTCCTACGCCCGATTTTTGGTTCCTACCCCCAGTGTCGCGCTTAAATGGGTCCCCCCGTAAATGGGGGCCCGTTTTTTTGGTTCCTACCCCCGATTTTTGGTTCCTACCCCCGGTGTCGCGCTTAAAAGGGTCCCCCCGGAAACGGGTGCAAGTTTTTTTGGTTCCTACCCCCGTTTTTTGGTTCCTACCCCCCGGTGTCGCGCATAAATGGGTCCCCCCGGAAACGGGGGCCCGTTTTTTTGGTTCCTACCCCCGTTTTTTGATTCCTACCCCTGGTGTCGCGCTTAAAGGTGTCCCCCCCGGAAACGGGGGCCCGTTTTTTTGGTTCCTACCCCCATTTTTTGGTTCCTACCCCCGGTGTCGCGCTCAAATGGGTCCCCCCGGAAACGGGGGCCCGTTTTTTTGGTTCCTACCCCCGTTTTTTGGATCCTACCGCCGGTGTCCCGCTTAAATGGGTCCCCAAGGAAACGGGGGCCTGTTTTTTTGGTTCCTACCCCTGTTTTTTGGTTCCTACCCCCGGTGTCGCGCTTAAATGGGTCCCCCTGGAAACGGGGGCCCGTTTTTTTGGTTCCTACCCCTTTTTTTCGGTTCCTACCCCCGGTGTCGCGCTTAAATGGGTCCCACGGAAACGGGGGCCCGTTTTTTTGGTTCCTACCCCCGTTTTTTTTTTCCTACCACCGGTGTAGCGCTTAAATAGGTCCCCGCGGAAACGGGGGCCCGTTTTTTTGGTTCCTACCCCCTTTTTTGGTTCCTACCCCCGGTACCGCGCTTAAATGGGTCCCCCTGAAAACGGGGGCCCTTTTTTTTGGTTCCTACCCCCGATTTTTGGTTCCTACCCCCGGTGTCGCGCATAAATGGGTCCCCCCGGAAACGGGGGCCCGTTTTTTTGGTTCCTACCCCCGTTTTTTGGTTCCTACCCCCGGTGTCGCGCTTAAATGGGTCTCCCCGGAAAAGGGTGCCCGTTTTTTTGGTTCCTACCCCCGTTTTTTGGTTCCTACCCCCCGGTGTCGCGCTCAAATGGGTCCCCCCGGAAACGGGGGCCCGTTTTTTTGGTTCCTACCCCCGTTTTTTGGATCCTACCGCCGGTGTCCCGCTTAAATGGGTCCCCACGGAAACGGGGGCCCGTTTTTTTGGTTCCTACCCCTGTTTTTTGGTTCCTACCCCCGGTGTCGCGCTTAAATGGGTCCCCCTGGAAACGGGGGCCCGTTTTTTTGGTTCCTACCCCGTTTTTCGGTTCCTACCCCCGGTGTCGCACTTAAATGGGTCCCCCCGGAAACGGGGGCCCGTTTTTTTGGTTCCTACCCCGTTTTTTGGTTCCTACCCCCGGTGTCGCGCTTAAATGGGTCCCCCTGGAAACGGGGGCCCTTTTTTTTGGTTCCTACCCCCGATTTTTGGTTCCTACCCCCGGTGTCGCGCTTAAATGGGTCCCCCCGAGAACGGGTGCCCGATTTTTTGGTTCCTACCCCTATTTTTTGGTTCCTACCCCCGGTGTCGCGCATAAATGGGTCCCCCCGGAAACGGGGGCCCGTTTTTTTGGTTCCTACCCCCGTTTTTTGGTTCCTACCCCTGGTGTCGCGCTTAAAGGGGTCCCCCCGGAAACGGGGGCCCATTTTTTTGGTTCCTACCCCCGTTTTTTGGTTCCTACCCCCGGTGTCGCGCTCAAATGGTTCCCCCCGGAAACGGGGGCCCGTTTTTTTGGTTCCTACTCCGTTTTTTGGTTCCTACCCCCGGTGTCGCGCTTAAGTGGGTCCCCCGGAAACGGGGGCCCGTTTTTTTGGTTCCTACCCCCGTTTTTTGGTTCCTACCCCCGGTGTCGCGCTTAAATGGGTCCCCCCGGAAACGGGGGCCCGTTTTTTTGGTTCCTACCCCCGTTTTTTGGTTCCTACCCCCGGTGTCGCGCTTAAATGGGTCCCCCCGGAAACGGGGGCCCGTTTTTTTGGTTCCTACGCCCGATTTTTGGTTCCTACCCCCAGTGTCGCGCTTAAATGGGTCCCCCCGTAAATGGGGGCCCGTTTTTTTGGTTCCTACCCCCGTTTTTTGGTTCCTACCCCCGGTGTCGCGCTTAAATGGGTCCCCCCGGAAACGGGGGCCCGTTTTTTTGGTTCCTACCCCCGTTTTTTGGTTCCTACCCCTGGTGTCGCGCTTAAAGGTGTCCCCCCCGGAAACGGGGGCCCGTTTTTTTGGTTCCTACCCCCATTTTTTGGTTCCTACCCCCGGTGTCGCGCTCAAATGGGTCCCCCCGGAAACGGGGGCCCGTTTTTTTGGTTCCTACCCCCGTTTTTTGGATCCTACCGCCGGTGTCCCGCTTAAATGGGTCCCCAAGGAAACGGGGGCCTGTTTTTTTGGTTCCTACCCCTGTTTTTTGGTTCCTACCCCCGGTGTCGCGCTTAAATGGGTCCCCCTGGAAACGGGGGCCCGTTTTTTTGGTTCCTACCCCTTTTTTTCGGTTCCTACCCCCGGTGTCGCGCTTAAATGGGTCCCACGGAAACGGGGGCCCGTTTTTTTGGTTCCTACCCCCGTTTTTTTTTTCCTACCACCGGTGTAGCGCTTAAATAGGTCCCCGCGGAAACGGGGGCCCGTTTTTTTGGTTCCTACCCCCTTTTTTGGTTCCTACCCCCGGTACCGCGCTTAAATGGGTCCCCCTGAAAACGGGGGCCCTTTTTTTTGGTTCCTACCCCCGATTTTTGGTTCCTACCCCCGGTGTCGCGCATAAATGGGTCCCCCCGGAAACGGGGGCCCGTTTTTTTGGTTCCTACCCCCGTTTTTTGGTTCCTACCCCCGGTGTCGCGCTTAAATGGGTCTCCCCGGAAAAGGGTGCCCGTTTTTTTGGTTCCTACCCCCGTTTTTTGGTTCCTACCCCCGGTGTCGCGCTTAAATGGGGCCCCCCGGAAACGGGGGCCCGTTTTTTTGGTTCCTACCCCCGTTTTTTGATTCCTACCCCCGGTGTCGCGCTTAAATGGGTCCCCCCGGAAACGGGGGCCCGTTTTTTTGGTTCCTACCCCCGTTTTTTGGTTCCTACCCCCGGTGTCGCGCTCAAATGGGTCCCCCCGGAAACGGGGGCCCGTTTTTTTGGTTCCTACCCCCGTTTTTTGGATCCTAACCCCGGTGTCGCGCTTTAATGGGTCCCCCCGGAAACGGGGGCCCTTTTTTTGGTTCCTACCCCCGTTTTTTGGTTCCTACCCCTGGTGTCGCGCTTAAATGGGTCCCCCCGGAAACGGGAGCCCGTTTTTTTGGTTCCTACCCCCGTTTTTTGGTTCCTACCCCCGGTGTCGCGCTTAAAGGGGTCCCCCCGGAAACGGGGGCCCGTTTTTTTGGTTCCTACCCCCGATTTTTGGTTCCTACCCCCGGTGTCGCGCTTAAAAGGGTCCCCCCGGAAACGGGTGCAAGTTTTTTTGGTTCCTACCCCCGTTTTTTGGTTCCTACCCCCGCTGTCGCGCATAAATGGGTCCCCCCGGAAACGGGGGCCCGTTTTTTTGGTTCCTACCCCCGTTTTTTGGTTCCTACCCCTGGTGTCGCGCTTAAAGGGGTCCCCCCGGAAACGGGGGCCCATTTTTTTGGTTCCTACCCCCGTTTTTTGGTTCCTACCCCCGGTGTCGCGCTCAAATGGGTCCCCCCGGAAACGGGGGCCCGTTTTTTTGGTTCCTACCCCCGTTTTTTGGATCCTACCCCCGGTGTCGCGCTTAAATGGGTCCCCCGGAAACGGGGGCCCGTTTTTTTGGTTCCTACCCCCGTTTTTTGGTTCCTACCCCCGGTGTCGCGCTTAAATGGGTCCCCCCGGAAACGGGGGCCCGTTTTTTTGGTTCCTACCCCCGTTTTTTGATTCCTACCCCCGGTGTCGCGCTTAAATGGGTCCCCCGGAAACGGGGTCCCGTTTTTTTGGTTCCTACCCCGTTTTTTGGTTCCTACCCCCGGTGTCGCGCTTAAATGGGTCCCCCCGGAAACGGGAGCCCGTTTTTTTGGTTCCTACCCCCGTTTTTTGGTTCCTACCCCCGGTGTCGCGCTTAAAGGGGTCCCCCCGGAAACGGGGGCCCGTTTTTTTGGTTCCTACCCCCGATTTTTGGTTCCTACCCCCGGTGTCGCGCTTAAAAGGGTCCCCCCGGAAACGGGTGCAAGTTTTTTTGGTTCCTACCCCCGTTTTTTGGTTCCTACCCCCGGTGTCGCGCATAAATGGGTCCCCCCGGAAACGGGGGCCCGTTTTTTTGGTTCCTACCTCCGTTTTTTGGTTCCTACCCCTGGTGTCGCGCTTAAAGGTGTCCCCCCCGGAAACGGGGGCCCGTTTTTTTGGTTCCTACCCCCGTTTTTTGGTTCCTACCCCCGGTGTCGCGCTCAAATGGGTCCCCCCGGAAACGGGGGCCCGTTTTTTTGGTTCCTACCCCCGTTTTTTGGATCCTACCCCCGATGTCGCGCTCAAATGGGTCCCCCCGGAAACGGGGGCCCGTTTTTTTGGTTCCTACCCCGTTTTTCGGTTCCTACCCCCGGTGTCGCACTTAAATGGGTCCCCCCGGAAACGGGGGCCCGTTTTTTTGGTTCCTACCCCGTTTTTCGGTTCCTACCCCCGGTGTCGCACTTAAATGGGTCCCCCCGGAAACGGGGGCCCGTTTTTTTGGTTCCTAACCCCGTTTTTTGGTTCCTACCCCCGGTGTCGCGCATAAATGGGTCCCCCCGTAAACGGGGGCCCTTTTTTTTGGTTCCTACCCCCGTTTTTTGGTTCCAACCCCTGGTGTCGCGCTTAAAGGGGTCCCCCCGGAAACGGGGGCCCGTTTTTTTGCTTCCTACCCCAGTTTTTTGGTTCCTACCCCCGGTGTCGCGCTTAAATGGGTCCCCCCGGAAAAGGGGGCCCGTTTTTTTGGTTCCTACCCCCGTTTTTTGGTTCCTACCCCCGGTGTCGCGCTTAAATGGGTCTCCCCGGAAAAGGGGGCCCGTTTTTTTGGTTCCTATCCCCGTTTTTTGGTTCCTAGCCCCGGTGCCGCGCTTAAATGGGTCCCCCCGGAAACGGGGGCCCGTTTTTTTGGTTCCTACCCCCGTTTTTTGGTTCCTACCCCCGGTGTCGCGCTCAAATGGGTCCCCCCGGAAACGGGGGCCCGTTTTTTTGGTTCCTACCCCCGTTTTTTGGATCCTACCCCCGGTGTCGTGCTTAAGTGGGTCCCCCTGGAAACGGGGGCCCGTTTTTTTTGTTTCCTACCCCGTTTTTTGGTTCCTACCCCCGGTGTCGCGCTTAAATGGGTCCCCCGGAAACGGGGGCCCGTTTTTTTGGTTCCTACCCCCGTTTTTTGGTTCCTACCCCCGGTGTCGCGCTTAAATGGGTCTCCCCGGAAAAGGGGGCCTGTTTTTTTGGTTCCTACCCCCGTTTTTTGGTTCCTACCCCCGGTGTCGCGCTTAAATGGGTCCCCCCGGAAACGGGGGCCCGTTTTTTTGGTTCCTACCCCCGTTTTTTGGTTCCTACCCCTGGTGTCGCGCTTAAAGGTGTCCCCCCCGGAAACGGGGGCCCGTTTTTTTGGTTCCTACCCCCATTTTTTGGTTCCTTCCCCCGGTGTCGTGCTCAAATGGGTCCCCCCGGAAACGGGGGCCCGTTTTTTTGGTTCCTACCCCCGTTTTTTGGATCCTACCGCCGGTGTCCCGCTTAAATGGGTCCCCACGGAAAAAGGGGCCTGTTTTTTTGGTACCTACCCCTGTTTTTTGGTTCCTACCCCCGGTGTCGCGCTTAAATGGGTCCCCCTGGAAACGGGGGCCCGTTTTTTTGGTTCCTACCCCTTTTTTTCGGTTCCTACCCCCGGTGTCGCGCTTAAATGGGTCCCTCGGAAACGGGGGCCCGTTTTTTTGGTTCCTACCCCCGTTTTTTTTCCTACCCCCCGGTGTAGCGCTTAAATAGGTCCCCCCGGAAACGGGGGCCCGTTTTTTTGGTTCCTACCCCCTTTTTTGGTTCCTACCCCCGGTACCGCGCTTAAATGGGTCCCCCTGGAAACGGGGTCCCTTTTTTTTGGTTCCTACCCCCGATTTTTGGTTCCTACCCCCGGTGTCGCGCATAAATGGGTCCCCCCGGAAACGGGGGCCCGTTTTTTTGGTTCCTACCCCCGTTTTTTGGTTCCTACCCCCGGTGTCGCGCTTAAATGGGTCTCCCCGGGAAAGGGGGCCCGTTTTTTTGGTTCCTACCCCCGTTTTTTGGTTCCTACCCCCGGTGTCGCGCTTAAATGGGGCCCCCCGGAAACGGGGGCCCGTTTTTTTGGTTCCTACCCCCGTTTTTTGATTCCTACCCCCGGTGTCGCGCTTAAATGGGTCCCCCCGGAAACGGGGGCCTGTTTTTTTGGTTCCTACCCCCGTTTTTTGGTTCCTATCCCCGGTGTCGCGCTCAAATGGGTCCCCCCGCAAACGGGGGCCCGTTTTTTTGGTTCCTACCCCCGTTTTTTGGATCTTAACCCCGGTGTCGCGCTTTAATGGGTCCCCCCGGAAACGGGGGCCCTTTTTTTGGTTCCTACCCCCGTTTTTTGCTTCCTACCCCTGGTGTCGCGCTTAAATGGGTCCCCCCGGAAACGGGAGCCCGTTTTTTTGGTTCCTACCCCCGTTTTTTGGTTCCTACCCCCGGTGTTGCGCTTAAAGGGGTCCCCCCGGAAACGGGGGCCCGTTTTTTTGGTTCCTACCCCCGATTTTTGGTTCCTACCCCCGGTGTCGCGCTTAAAAGGGTCCCCCCGGAAACGGGTGCAAGTTTTTTTGGTTCCTACCCCCGTTTTTTGGTTCCTACCCCCGGTGTCGCGCATAAATGGGTCCCCCCGGAAACGGGGGCCAGTTTTTTTGGTTCCTACCTCCGTTTTTTGGTTCCTACCCCTGGTGTCGCGCTTAAAGGTGTCCCCCCCGGAAACGGGGGCCCGTTTTTTTGGTTCCTACCCCCGTTTTTTGGTTCCTACCCCCCGGTGTCGCGCTCAAATGGGTCCCCCCGGAAACGGGGGCCCGTTTTTTTGGTTCCTACCCCCGTTTTTTGGATCCTACCGCCGGTGTCCCGCTTAAATGGGTCCCCACGGAAACGGGGGCCCGTTTTTTTGGTTCCTACCCCTGTTTTTTGGTTCCTACCCCCGGTGTCGCGCTTAAATGGGTCCCCCTGGAAACGGGGGCCCGTTTTTTTGGTTCCTACTCCCGTTTTTCGGTTCCTACCCCCGGTGTCGCACTTAAATGGGTCCCCCCGGAAACGGGGGCCCGTTTTTTTGGTTCCTACCCCGTTTTTTGGTTCCTACCCCCGGTGTCGCGCTTAAATGGGTCCCCCTGGAAACGGGAGCCCTTTTTTTTGGTTCCTACCCCTGATTTTTGGTTCCTACCCCCGGTGTCGCGCTTAAATGGGTCCCCCCGGGAACGGGTGCCCGATTTTTTGGTTCCTACCCCTATTTTTTGGTTCCTACCCCCGGTGTCGCGCATAAATGGGTCCCCCCGGAAACGGGGGCTCGTTTTTTTGGTTCCTACCCTCGTTTTTTGGTTCCTACCCCTGGTGTCGCGCTTAAAGGGGTCCCCCCGGAAACGGGGGCCCATTTTTTTGGTTCCTACCCCCGTTTTTTGGTTCCTACCCCCGGTGTCGCGCTCAAATGGTTCCCCCCGGAAACGGGGGGCCGTTTTTTTGGTTCCTACTCCGTTTTTCGGTTCCTACCCCCGGTGTCGCGCTTAAGTGGGTCCCCCGGAAACGGGGGCCCGTTTTTTTGGTTCCTACCCCCGTTTTTTGGTTCCTACCCCCGGTGTCGCGCTTAAATGGGTCCCCCCGGAAACGGGGGCTCGTTTTTTTGGTTCCTACCCCCGTTTTTTCGTTCCTACCCCCGGTGTCGCGCTTAAAAGGGTCCCCCCGGAAACGGGGGCCCGTTTTTTTGGTTCCTACCCCCGATTATTGGTTCCTACCCCCGGTGTCGCGCATAAATGGGTCCCCCCGGAAACGGGGGCCCGTTTTTTTGGTTCCTACCCCCGTTTTTTGGTTCCTACCCCTGGTGTCGCGCTTAAAGGTGTCCCCCCCGGAAACGGGGGCCCGTTTTTTTGGTTCCTACCCCCATTTTTTGGTTCCTACCCCCGGTGTCGCGCTCAAATGGGTCCCCCCGGAAACGGGGGCCCGTTTTTTTGGTTCCTACCCCCGTTTTTTGGATCCTACCGCCGGTGTCCCGCTTAAATGGGTCCCCACGGAAACGGGGGCCTGTTTTTTTGGTTCCTACCCCTGTTTTTTGGTTCCTACCCCCGGTGTCGCGCTTAAATGGGTCCCCCTGGAAACGGGGGCCCGTTTTTTTGGTTCCTACCCCTTTTTTTCGGTTCCTACCCCCGGTGTCGCGCTTAAATGGGTCCCACGGAAACGGGGGCCCGTTTTTTTGGTTCCTACCCCCGTTTTTTTTTTCCTACCACCGGTGTAGCGCTTAAATAGGTCCCCCCGGAAACGGGGGCCCGTTTTTTTGGTTCCTACCCCCTTTTTTGGTTCCTACCCCCGGTACCGCGCTTAAATGGGTCCCCCTGAAAACGGGGGCCCTTTTTTTTGGTTCCTACCCCCGATTTTTGGTTCCTACCCCCGGTGTCGCGCATAAATGGGTCCCCCCGGAAACGGGGGCCCGTTTTTTTGGTTCCTACCCCCGTTTTTTGATTCCTACCCCCGGTGTCGCGCTTAAATGGGTCCCCCGGAAACGGGGGCCCGTTTTTTTGGTTCCTACCCCGTTTTTTGGTTCCTACCCCTGGTGTCGCGCTTAAATGGGTCCCCCCGGAAACGGGAGCCCGTTTTTTTGGTTCCTACCCCCGTTTTTTGGTTCCTACCCCCGGTGTCGCGCTTAAAGGGGTCCCCCCGGAAACGGGGGCCCGTTTTTTTGGTTCCTACCCCCGATTTTTGGTTCCTACCCCCGGTGTCGCGCTTAAAAGGGTCCCCCCGGAAACGGGTGCAAGTTTTTTTGGTTCCTACCCCCGTTTTTTGGTTCCTACCCCCGGTGTCGCGCAAAAATGGGTCCCCCCGGAAACGGGGGCCCGTTTTTTTGGTTCCTACCTCCGTTTTTTGGTTCCTACCCCTGGTGTCGCGCTTAAAGGTGTCCCCCCCGGAAACGGGGGCCCGTTTTTTTGGTTCCTACCCCCGTTTTTTGGTTCCTACCCCCGGTGTCGCGCTCAAATGGGTCCCCCCGGAAACGGGGGCCCGTTTTTTTGGTTCCTACCCCCGTTTTTTGGATCCTACCGCCGGTGTCCCGCTTCAATGGGTCCCCACGGAAACGGGGGCCCGTTTTTTTGGTTCCTACCCCGTTTTTCGGTTCCTACCCCCGGTGTCGCACTTAAATGGGTCCCCCCGGAAACGGGGGCCCGTTTTTTTGGTTCCTACCCCGTTTTTCGGTTCCTACCCCCGGTGTCGCACTTAAATGGGTCCCCCCGGAAACGGGGGCCCGTTTTTTTGGTTCCTAACCCCGTTTTTTGGTTCCTACCCCCGGTGTCGCGCATAAATGGGTCCCCCCGTAAACGGGGGCCCTTTTTTTTGGTTCCTACCCCCGTTTTTTGGTTCCAACCCCTGGTGTCGCGCTTAAAGGGGTCCCCCCGGAAACGGGGGCCCGTTTTTTTGGTTCCTACCCCCGTTTTTTGATTCCTACCCCCGGTGTCGCGCTTAAATGGGTCCCCCGGAAACGGGGTCCCGTTTTTTTGGTTCCTACCCCGTTTTTTGGTTCCTACCCCCGGTGTCGCGCTTAAATGGGTCCCCCCGGAAACGGGAGCCCGTTTTTTTGGTTCCTACCCCCGTTTTTTGGTTCCTACCCCCGGTGTCGCGCTTAAAGGGGTCCCCCCGGAAACGGGGGCCCGTTTTTTTGGTTCCTACCCCCGATTTTTGGTTCCTACCCCCGGTGTCGCGCTTAAAAGGGTCCCCCCGGAAACGGGTGCAAGTTTTTTTGGTTCCTACCCCCGTTTTTTGGTTCCTACCCCCGGTGTCGCGCATAAATGGGTCCCCCCGGAAACGGGGGCCCGTTTTTTTGGTTCCTACCTCCGTTTTTTGGTTCCTACCCCTGGTGTCGCGCTTAAAGGTGTCCCCCCCGGAAACGGGGGCCCGTTTTTTTGGTTCCTACCCCCGTTTTTTGGTTCCTACCCCCGGTGTCGCGCTCAAATGGGTCCCCCCGGAAACGGGGGCCCGTTTTTTTGGTTCCTACCCCCGTTTTTTGGTTCCTACCCCTGGTGTCGCGCTTAAAGGGGTCCCCCCGGAAACGGGGGCCCATTTTTTTGGTTCCTACCCCCGTTTTTTGGTTCCTACCCCCGGTGTCGCGCTCAAATGGGTCCCCCCGGAAACGGGGGCCCGTTTTTTTGGTTCCTACCCCCGTTTTTTGGATCCTACCCCCGGTGTCGCGCTTAAATGGGTCCCCCGGAAACGGGGGCCCGTTTTTTTGGTTCCTACCCCCGTTTTTTGGTTCCTACCCCCGGTGTCGCGCTTAAATGGGTCCCCCCGGAAACGGGGGCCCGTTTTTTTGGTTCCTACCCCCGTTTTTTGATTCCTACCCCCGGTGTCGCGCTTAAATGGGTCCCCCGGAAACGGGGTCCCGTTTTTTTGGTTCCTACCCCGTTTTTTGGTTCCTACCCCCGGTGTCGCGCTTAAATGGGTCCCCCCGGAAACGGGAGCCCGTTTTTTTGGTTCCTACCCCCGTTTTTTGGTTCCTACCCCCGGTGTCGCGCTTAAAGGGGTCCCCCCGGAAACGGGGGCCCGTTTTTTTGGTTCCTACCCCCGATTTTTGGTTCCTACCCCCGGTGTCGCGCTTAAAAGGGTCCCCCCGGAAACGGGTGCAAGTTTTTTTGGTTCCTACCCCCGTTTTTTGGTTCCTACCCCCGGTGTCGCGCATAAATGGGTCCCCCCGGAAACGGGGGCCCGTTTTTTTGGTTCCTACCTCCGTTTTTTGGTTCCTACCCCTGGTGTCGCGCTTAAAGGTGTCCCCCCCGGAAACGGGGGCCCGTTTTTTTGGTTCCTACCCCCGTTTTTTGGTTCCTACCCCCGGTGTCGCGCTCAAATGGGTCCCCCCGGAAACGGGGGCCCGTTTTTTTGGTTCCTACCCCCGTTTTTTGGATCCTACCCCCGATGTCGCGCTCAAATGGGTCCCCCCGGAAACGGGGGCCCGTTTTTTTGGTTCCTACCCCGTTTTTCGGTTCCTACCCCCGGTGTCGCACTTAAATGGGTCCCCCCGGAAACGGGGGCCCGTTTTTTTGGTTCCTACCCCGTTTTTCGGTTCCTACCCCCGGTGTCGCACTTAAATGGGTCCCCCCGGAAACGGGGGCCCGTTTTTTTGGTTCCTAACCCCGTTTTTTGGTTCCTACCCCCGGTGTCGCGCATAAATGGGTCCCCCCGTAAACGGGGGCCCTTTTTTTTGGTTCCTACCCCCGTTTTTTGGTTCCAACCCCTGGTGTCGCGCTTAAAGGGGTCCCCCCGGAAACGGGGGCCCGTTTTTTTGCTTCCTACCCCAGTTTTTTGGTTCCTACCCCCGGTGTCGCGCTTAAATGGGTCCCCCCGGAAAAGGGGGCCCGTTTTTTTGGTTCCTACCCCCGTTTTTTGGTTCCTACCCCCGGTGTCGCGCTTAAATGGGTCTCCCCGGAAAAGGGGGCCCGTTTTTTTGGTTCCTATCCCCGTTTTTTGGTTCCTAGCCCCGGTGCCGCGCTTAAATGGGTCCCCCCGGAAACGGGGGCCCGTTTTTTTGGTTCCTACCCCCGTTTTTTGGTTCCTACCCCCGGTGTCGCGCTCAAATGGGTCCCCCCGGAAACGGGGGCCCGTTTTTTTGGTTCCTACCCCCGTTTTTTGGATCCTACCCCCGGTGTCGTGCTTAAGTGGGTCCCCCTGGAAACGGGGGCCCGTTTTTTTTGTTTCCTACCCCGTTTTTTGGTTCCTACCCCCGGTGTCGCGCTTAAATGGGTCCCCCGGAAACGGGGGCCCGTTTTTTTGGTTCCTACCCCCGTTTTTTGGTTCCTACCCCCGGTGTCGCGCTTAAATGGGTCTCCCCGGAAAAGGGGGCCTGTTTTTTTGGTTCCTACCCCCGTTTTTTGGTTCCTACCCCCGGTGTCGCGCTTAAATGGGTCCCCCCGGAAACGGGGGCCCGTTTTTTTGGTTCCTACCCCCGTTTTTTGGTTCCTACCCCTGGTGTCGCGCTTAAAGGTGTCCCCCCCGGAAACGGGGGCCCGTTTTTTTGGTTCCTACCCCCATTTTTTGGTTCCTTCCCCCGGTGTCGTGCTCAAATGGGTCCCCCCGGAAACGGGGGCCCGTTTTTTTGGTTCCTACCCCCGTTTTTTGGATCCTACCGCCGGTGTCCCGCTTAAATGGGTCCCCACGGAAAAAGGGGCCTGTTTTTTTGGTACCTACCCCTGTTTTTTGGTTCCTACCCCCGGTGTCGCGCTTAAATGGGTCCCCCTGGAAACGGGGGCCCGTTTTTTTGGTTCCTACCCCTTTTTTTCGGTTCCTACCCCCGGTGTCGCGCTTAAATGGGTCCCTCGGAAACGGGGGCCCGTTTTTTTGGTTCCTACCCCCGTTTTTTTTCCTACCCCCCCGGTGTAGCGCTTAAATAGGTCCCCCCGGAAACGGGGGCCCGTTTTTTTGGTTCCTACCCCCTTTTTTGGTTCCTACCCCCGGTACCGCGCTTAAATGGGTCCCCCTGGAAACGGGGTCCCTTTTTTTTGGTTCCTACCCCCGATTTTTGGTTCCTACCCCCGGTGTCGCGCATAAATGGGTCCCCCCGGAAACGGGGGCCCGTTTTTTTGGTTCCTACCCCCGTTTTTTGGTTCCTACCCCCGGTGTCGCGCTTAAATGGGTCTCCCCGGGAAAGGGGGCCCGTTTTTTTGGTTCCTACCCCCGTTTTTTGGTTCCTACCCCCGGTGTCGCGCTTAAATGGGGCCCCCCGGAAACGGGGGCCCGTTTTTTTGGTTCCTACCCCCGTTTTTTGATTCCTACCCCCGGTGTCGCGCTTAAATGGGTCCCCCCGGAAACGGGGGCCTGTTTTTTTGGTTCCTACCCCCGTTTTTTGGTTCCTATCCCCGGTGTCGCGCTCAAATGGGTCCCCCCGCAAACGGGGGCCCGTTTTTTTGGTTCCTACCCCCGTTTTTTGGATCTTAACCCCGGTGTCGCGCTTTAATGGGTCCCCCCGGAAACGGGGGCCCTTTTTTTGGTTCCTACCCCCGTTTTTTGCTTCCTACCCCTGGTGTCGCGCTTAAATGGGTCCCCCCGGAAACGGGAGCCCGTTTTTTTGGTTCCTACCCCCGTTTTTTGGTTCCTACCCCCGGTGTTGCGCTTAAAGGGGTCCCCCCGGAAACGGGGGCCCGTTTTTTTGGTTCCTACCCCCGATTTTTGGTTCCTACCCCCGGTGTCGCGCTTAAAAGGGTCCCCCCGGAAACGGGTGCAAGTTTTTTTGGTTCCTACCCCCGTTTTTTGGTTCCTACCCCCGGTGTCGCGCATAAATGGGTCCCCCCGGAAACGGGGGCCAGTTTTTTTGGTTCCTACCTCCGTTTTTTGGTTCCTACCCCTGGTGTCGCGCTTAAAGGTGTCCCCCCCGGAAACGGGGGCCCGTTTTTTTGGTTCCTACCCCCGTTTTTTGGTTCCTACCCCCCGGTGTCGCGCTCAAATGGGTCCCCCCGGAAACGGGGGCCCGTTTTTTTGGTTCCTACCCCCGTTTTTTGGATCCTACCGCCGGTGTCCCGCTTAAATGGGTCCCCACGGAAACGGGGGCCCGTTTTTTTGGTTCCTACCCCTGTTTTTTGGTTCCTACCCCCGGTGTCGCGCTTAAATGGGTCCCCCTGGAAACGGGGGCCCGTTTTTTTGGTTCCTACTCCCGTTTTTCGGTTCCTACCCCCGGTGTCGCACTTAAATGGGTCCCCCCGGAAACGGGGGCCCGTTTTTTTGGTTCCTACCCCGTTTTTTGGTTCCTACCCCCGGTGTCGCGCTTAAATGGGTCCCCCTGGAAACGGGAGCCCTTTTTTTTGGTTCCTACCCCTGATTTTTGGTTCCTACCCCCGGTGTCGCGCTTAAATGGGTCCCCCCGGGAACGGGTGCCCGATTTTTTGGTTCCTACCCCTATTTTTTGGTTCCTACCCCCGGTGTCGCGCATAAATGGGTCCCCCCGGAAACGGGGGCTCGTTTTTTTGGTTCCTACCCTCGTTTTTTGGTTCCTACCCCTGGTGTCGCGCTTAAAGGGGTCCCCCCGGAAACGGGGGCCCATTTTTTTGGTTCCTACCCCCGTTTTTTGGTTCCTACCCCCGGTGTCGCGCTCAAATGGTTCCCCCCGGAAACGGGGGGCCGTTTTTTTGGTTCCTACTCCGTTTTTCGGTTCCTACCCCCGGTGTCGCGCTTAAGTGGGTCCCCCGGAAACGGGGGCCCGTTTTTTTGGTTCCTACCCCCGTTTTTTGGTTCCTACCCCCGGTGTCGCGCTTAAATGGGTCCCCCCGGAAACGGGGGCTCGTTTTTTTGGTTCCTACCCCCGTTTTTTCGTTCCTACCCCCGGTGTCGCGCTTAAAAGGGTCCCCCCGGAAACGGGGGCCCGTTTTTTTGGTTCCTACCCCCGATTATTGGTTCCTACCCCCGGTGTCGCGCATAAATGGGTCCCCCCGGAAACGGGGGCCCGTTTTTTTGGTTCCTACCCCCGTTTTTTGGTTCCTACCCCTGGTGTCGCGCTTAAAGGTGTCCCCCCCGGAAACGGGGGCCCGTTTTTTTGGTTCCTACCCCCATTTTTTGGTTCCTACCCCCGGTGTCGCGCTCAAATGGGTCCCCCCGGAAACGGGGGCCCGTTTTTTTGGTTCCTACCCCCGTTTTTTGGATCCTACCGCCGGTGTCCCGCTTAAATGGGTCCCCACGGAAACGGGGGCCTGTTTTTTTGGTTCCTACCCCTGTTTTTTGGTTCCTACCCCCGGTGTCGCGCTTAAATGGGTCCCCCTGGAAACGGGGGCCCGTTTTTTTGGTTCCTACCCCTTTTTTTCGGTTCCTACCCCCGGTGTCGCGCTTAAATGGGTCCCACGGAAACGGGGGCCCGTTTTTTTGGTTCCTACCCCCGTTTTTTTTTTCCTACCACCGGTGTAGCGCTTAAATAGGTCCCCCCGGAAACGGGGGCCCGTTTTTTTGGTTCCTACCCCCTTTTTTGGTTCCTACCCCCGGTACCGCGCTTAAATGGGTCCCCCTGAAAACGGGGGCCCTTTTTTTTGGTTCCTACCCCCGATTTTTGGTTCCTACCCCCGGTGTCGCGCATAAATGGGTCCCCCCGGAAACGGGGGCCCGTTTTTTTGGTTCCTACCCCCGTTTTTTGATTCCTACCCCCGGTGTCGCGCTTAAATGGGTCCCCCGGAAACGGGGGCCCGTTTTTTTGGTTCCTACCCCGTTTTTTGGTTCCTACCCCTGGTGTCGCGCTTAAATGGGTCCCCCCGGAAACGGGAGCCCGTTTTTTTGGTTCCTACCCCCGTTTTTTGGTTCCTACCCCCGGTGTCGCGCTTAAAGGGGTCCCCCCGGAAACGGGGGCCCGTTTTTTTGGTTCCTACCCCCGATTTTTGGTTCCTACCCCCGGTGTCGCGCTTAAAAGGGTCCCCCCGGAAACGGGTGCAAGTTTTTTTGGTTCCTACCCCCGTTTTTTGGTTCCTACCCCCGGTGTCGCGCAAAAATGGGTCCCCCCGGAAACGGGGGCCCGTTTTTTTGGTTCCTACCTCCGTTTTTTGGTTCCTACCCCTGGTGTCGCGCTTAAAGGTGTCCCCCCCGGAAACGGGGGCCCGTTTTTTTGGTTCCTACCCCCGTTTTTTGGTTCCTACCCCCGGTGTCGCGCTCAAATGGGTCCCCCCGGAAACGGGGGCCCGTTTTTTTGGTTCCTACCCCCGTTTTTTGGATCCTACCGCCGGTGTCCCGCTTCAATGGGTCCCCACGGAAACGGGGGCCCGTTTTTTTGGTTCCTACCCCGTTTTTCGGTTCCTACCCCCGGTGTCGCACTTAAATGGGTCCCCCCGGAAACGGGGGCCCGTTTTTTTGGTTCCTACCCCGTTTTTCGGTTCCTACCCCCGGTGTCGCACTTAAATGGGTCCCCCCGGAAACGGGGGCCCGTTTTTTTGGGTCCTAACCCCGTTTTTTGGTTCCTACCCCCGGTGTCGCGCATAAATGGGTCCCCCCGTAAACGGGGGCCCTTTTTTTTGGTTCCTACCCCCGTTTTTTGGTTCCAACCCCTGGTGTCGCGCTTAAAGGGGTCCCCCCGGAAACGGGGGCCCGTTTTTTTGGTTCCTACCCCCGTTTTTTGATTCCTACCCCCGGTGTCGCGCTTAAATGGGTCCCCCGGAAACGGGGTCCCGTTTTTTTGGTTCCTACCCCGTTTTTTGGTTCCTACCCCCGGTGTCGCGCTTAAATGGGTCCCCCCGGAAACGGGAGCCCGTTTTTTTGGTTCCTACCCCCGTTTTTTGGTTCCTACCCCCGGTGTCGCGCTTAAAGGGGTCCCCCCGGAAACGGGGGCCCGTTTTTTTGGTTCCTACCCCCGATTTTTGGTTCCTACCCCCGGTGTCGCGCTTAAAAGGGTCCCCCCGGAAACGGGTGCAAGTTTTTTTGGTTCCTACCCCCGTTTTTTGGTTCCTACCCCCGGTGTCGCGCATAAATGGGTCCCCCCGGAAACGGGGGCCCGTTTTTTTGGTTCCTACCTCCGTTTTTTGGTTCCTACCCCTGGTGTCGCGCTTAAAGGTGTCCCCCCCGGAAACGGGGGCCCGTTTTTTTGGTTCCTACCCCCGTTTTTTGGTTCCTACCCCCGGTGTCGCGCTCAAATGGGTCCCCCCGGAAACGGGGGCCCGTTTTTTTGGTTCCTACCCCCGTTTTTTGGATCCTACCCCCGATGTCGCGCTCAAATGGGTCCCCCCGGAAACGGGGGCCCGTTTTTTTGGTTCCTACCCCGTTTTTCGGTTCCTACCCCCGGTGTCGCACTTAAATGGGTCCCCCCGGAAACGGGGGCCCGTTTTTTTGGTTCCTACCCCGTTTTTCGGTTCCTACCCCCGGTGTCGCACTTAAATGGGTCCCCCCGGAAACGGGGGCCCGTTTTTTTGGTTCCTAACCCCGTTTTTTGGTTCCTACCCCCGGTGTCGCGCATAAATGGGTCCCCCCGTAAACGGGGGCCCTTTTTTTTGGTTCCTACCCCCGTTTTTTGGTTCCAACCCCTGGTGTCGCGCTTAAAGGGGTCCCCCCGGAAACGGGGGCCCGTTTTTTTGCTTCCTACCCCAGTTTTTTGGTTCCTACCCCCGGTGTCGCGCTTAAATGGGTCCCCCCGGAAAAGGGGGCCCGTTTTTTTGGTTCCTACCCCCGTTTTTTGGTTCCTACCCCCGGTGTCGCGCTTAAATGGGTCTCCCCGGAAAAGGGGGCCCGTTTTTTTGGTTCCTATCCCCGTTTTTTGGTTCCTAGCCCCGGTGCCGCGCTTAAATGGGTCCCCCCGGAAACGGGGGCCCGTTTTTTTGGTTCCTACCCCCGTTTTTTGGTTCCTACCCCCGGTGTCGCGCTCAAATGGGTCCCCCCGGAAACGGGGGCCCGTTTTTTTGGTTCCTACCCCCGTTTTTTGGATCCTACCCCCGGTGTCGTGCTTAAGTGGGTCCCCCTGGAAACGGGGGCCCGTTTTTTTTGTTTCCTACCCCGTTTTTTGGTTCCTACCCCCGGTGTCGCGCTTAAATGGGTCCCCCGGAAACGGGGGCCCGTTTTTTTGGTTCCTACCCCCGTTTTTTGGTTCCTACCCCCGGTGTCGCGCTTAAATGGGTCTCCCCGGAAAAGGGGGCCTGTTTTTTTGGTTCCTACCCCCGTTTTTTGGTTCCTACCCCCGGTGTCGCGCTTAAATGGGTCCCCCCGGAAACGGGGGCCCGTTTTTTTGGTTCCTACCCCCGTTTTTTGGTTCCTACCCCTGGTGTCGCGCTTAAAGGTGTCCCCCCCGGAAACGGGGGCCCGTTTTTTTGGTTCCTACCCCCATTTTTTGGTTCCTTCCCCCGGTGTCGTGCTCAAATGGGTCCCCCCGGAAACGGGGGCCCGTTTTTTTGGTTCCTACCCCCGTTTTTTGGATCCTACCGCCGGTGTCCCGCTTAAATGGGTCCCCACGGAAAAAGGGGCCTGTTTTTTTGGTACCTACCCCTGTTTTTTGGTTCCTACCCCCGGTGTCGCGCTTAAATGGGTCCCCCTGGAAACGGGGGCCCGTTTTTTTGGTTCCTACCCCTTTTTTTCGGTTCCTACCCCCGGTGTCGCGCTTAAATGGGTCCCTCGGAAACGGGGGCCCGTTTTTTTGGTTCCTACCCCCGTTTTTTTTCCTACCCCCCGGTGTAGCGCTTAAATAGGTCCCCCCGGAAACGGGGGCCCGTTTTTTTGGTTCCTACCCCCTTTTTTGGTTCCTACCCCCGGTACCGCGCTTAAATGGGTCCCCCTGGAAACGGGGTCCCTTTTTTTTGGTTCCTACCCCCGATTTTTGGTTCCTACCCCCGGTGTCGCGCATAAATGGGTCCCCCCGGAAACGGGGGCCCGTTTTTTTGGTTCCTACCCCCGTTTTTTGGTTCCTACCCCCGGTGTCGCGCTTAAATGGGTCTCCCCGGGAAAGGGGGCCCGTTTTTTTGGTTCCTACCCCCGTTTTTTGGTTCCTACCCCCGGTGTCGCGCTTAAATGGGGCCCCCCGGAAACGGGGGCCCGTTTTTTTGGTTCCTACCCCCGTTTTTTGATTCCTACCCCCGGTGTCGCGCTTAAATGGGTCCCCCCGGAAACGGGGGCCTGTTTTTTTGGTTCCTACCCCCGTTTTTTGGTTCCTATCCCCGGTGTCGCGCTCAAATGGGTCCCCCCGCAAACGGGGGCCCGTTTTTTTGGTTCCTACCCCCGTTTTTTGGATCTTAACCCCGGTGTCGCGCTTTAATGGGTCCCCCCGGAAACGGGGGCCCTTTTTTTGGTTCCTACCCCCGTTTTTTGCTTCCTACCCCTGGTGTCGCGCTTAAATGGGTCCCCCCGGAAACGGGAGCCCGTTTTTTTGGTTCCTACCCCCGTTTTTTGGTTCCTACCCCCGGTGTTGCGCTTAAAGGGGTCCCCCCGGAAACGGGGGCCCGTTTTTTTGGTTCCTACCCCCGATTTTTGGTTCCTACCCCCGGTGTCGCGCTTAAAAGGGTCCCCCCGGAAACGGGTGCAAGTTTTTTTGGTTCCTACCCCCGTTTTTTGGTTCCTACCCCCGGTGTCGCGCATAAATGGGTCCCCCCGGAAACGGGGGCCAGTTTTTTTGGTTCCTACCTCCGTTTTTTGGTTCCTACCCCTGGTGTCGCGCTTAAAGGTGTCCCCCCCGGAAACGGGGGCCCGTTTTTTTGGTTCCTACCCCCGTTTTTTGGTTCCTACCCCCCGGTGTCGCGCTCAAATGGGTCCCCCCGGAAACGGGGGCCCGTTTTTTTGGTTCCTACCCCCGTTTTTTGGATACTACCGCCGGTGTCCCGCTTAAATGGGTCCCCACGGAAACGGGGGCCCGTTTTTTTGGTTCCTACCCCTGTTTTTTGGTTCCTACCCCCGGTGTCGCGCTTAAATGGGTCCCCCTGGAAACGGGGGCCCGTTTTTTTGGTTCCTACTCCCGTTTTTCGGTTCCTACCCCCGGTGTCGCACTTAAATGGGTCCCCCCGGAAACGGGGGCCCGTTTTTTTGGTTCCTACCCCGTTTTTTGGTTCCTACCCCCGGTGTCGCGCTTAAATGGGTCCCCCTGGAAACGGGAGCCCTTTTTTTTGGTTCCTACCCCTGATTTTTGGTTCCTACCCCCGGTGTCGCGCTTAAATGGGTCCCCCCGGGAACGGGTGCCCGATTTTTTGATTCCTACCCCTATTTTTTGGTTCCTACCCCCGGTGTCGCGCATAAATGGGTCCCCCCGGAAACGGGGGCTCGTTTTTTTGGTTCCTACCCTCGTTTTTTGGTTCCTACCCCTGGTGTCGCGCTTAAAGGGGTCCCCCCGGAAACGGGGGCCCATTTTTTTGGTTCCTACCCCCGTTTTTTGGTTCCTACCCCCGGTGTCGCGCTCAAATGGTTCCCCCCGGAAACGGGGGGCCGTTTTTTTGGTTCCTACTCCGTTTTTCGGTTCCTACCCCCGGTGTCGCGCTTAAGTGGGTCCCCCGGAAACGGGGGCCCGTTTTTTTGGTTCCTACCCCCGTTTTTTGGTTCCTACCCCCGGTGTCGCGCTTAAAAGGGTCCCCCCGGAAACGGGGGCCCGTTTTTTTTGGTTCCTACCCCCGATTATTGGTTCCTACCCCCGGTGTCGCGCATAAATGGGTCCCCCCGGAAACGGGGGCCCGTTTTTTTGGTTCCTACCCCCGTTTTTTGGTTCCTACCCCTGGTGTCGCGCTTAAAGGTGTCCCCCCCGGAAACGGGGGCCCGTTTTTTTGGTTCCTACCCCCATTTTTTGGTTCCTACCCCCGGTGTCGCGCTCAAATGGGTCCCCCCGGAAACGGGGGCCCGTTTTTTTGGTTCCTACCCCCGTTTTTTGGATCCTACCGCCGGTGTCCCGCTTAAATGGGTCCCCACGGAAACGGGGGCCTGTTTTTTTGGTTCCTACCCCTGTTTTTTGGTTCCTACCCCCGGTGTCGCGCTTAAATGGGTCCCCCTGGAAACGGGGGCCCGTTTTTTTGGTTCCTACCCCTTTTTTTCGGTTCCTACCCCCGGTGTCGCGCTTAAATGGGTCCCACGGAAACGGGGGCCCGTTTTTTTGGTTCCTACCCCCGTTTTTTTTTTCCTACCACCGGTGTAGCGCTTAAATAGGTCCCCCCGGAAACGGGGGCCCGTTTTTTTGGTTCCTACCCCCTTTTTTGGTTCCTACCCCCGGTACCGCGCTTAAATGGGTCCCCCTGAAAACGGGGGCCCTTTTTTTTGGTTCCTACCCCCGATTTTTGGTTCCTACCCCCGGTGTCGCGCATAAATGGGTCCCCCCGGAAACGGGGGCCCGTTTTTTTGGTTCCTACCCCCGTTTTTTGATTCCTACCCCCGGTGTCGCGCTTAAATGGGTCCCCCGGAAACGGGGGCCCGTTTTTTTGGTTCCTACCCCGTTTTTTGGTTCCTACCCCTGGTGTCGCGCTTAAATGGGTCCCCCCGGAAACGGGAGCCCGTTTTTTTGGTTCCTACCCCGTTTTTTGGTTCCTACCCCCGGTGTCGCGCTTAAAGGGGTCCCCCCGGATACGGGGGCCCGTTTTTTTGGTTCCTACCCCCGATTTTTGGTTCCTACCCCCGGTGTCGCGCTTAAAAGGGTCCCCCCGGAAACGGGTGCAAGTTTTTTTGGTTCCTACCCCCGTTTTTTGGTTCCTACCCCCGGTGTCGCGCAAAAATGGGTCCCCCCGGAAACGGGGGCCCGTTTTTTTGGTTCCTACCTCCGTTTTTTGGTTCCTACCCCTGGTGTCGCGCTTAAAGGTGTCCCCCCCGGAAACGGGGGCCCGTTTTTTTGGTTCCTACCCCCGTTTTTTGGTTCCTACCCCCGGTGTCGCGCTCAAATGGGTCCCCCCGGAAACGGGGGCCCGTTTTTTTGGTTCCTACCCCCGTTTTTTGGATCCTACCGCCGGTGTCCCGCTTCAATGGGTCCCCACGGAAACGGGGGCCCGTTTTTTTGGTTCCTACCCCGTTTTTCGGTTCCTACCCCCGGTGTCGCACTTAAATGGGTCCCCCCGGAAACGGGGGCCCGTTTTTTTGGTTCCTACCCCGTTTTTCGGTTCCTACCCCCGGTGTCGCACTTAAATGGGTCCCCCCGGAAACGGGGGCCCGTTTTTTTGGTTCCTAACCCCGTTTTTTGGTTCCTACCCCCGGTGTCGCGCATAAATGGGTCCCCCCGTAAACGGGGGCCCTTTTTTTTGGTTCCTACCCCCGTTTTTTGGTTCCAACCCCTGGTGTCGCGCTTAAAGGGGTCCCCCAGGAAACGGGGGCCCGTTTTTTTGGTTCCTACCCCAGTTTTTTGGTTCCTACCCCCGGTGTCGCGCTTAAATGGGTCCCCCCGGAAAAGGGGGCCCGTTTTTTTGGTTCCTACCCCCGTTTTTTGGTTCCTACCCCCGGTGTCGCGCTTAAATGGGTCTCCCCGGAAAAGGGGGCCCGTTTTTTTGGTTCCTACCCCCGTTTTTTGGTTCCTAGCCCCGGTGCCGCGCTTAAATGGGTCCCCCCGGAAACGGGGGCCCGTTTTTTTGGTTCCTACCCCCGTTTTTTGGTTCCCACCCCCGGTGTCGCGCTTAAATGGGTCCCCCCGGAAACGGGGGCCCGTTTTATTGGTTCCTACCCCCGTTTTTTGGTTCCTACCCCCCGGTGTTGCGCTTAAATGGGTCCCCACGGAAACGGGGGCACGTTTTTTTGGTTCCTACCCCCGTTTTTTGGTTCCAACCCCTGGTGTCGCGCTTAAAGGGGTCCCCCCGGAAACGGGGGCCTGTTTTTTTGGTTCCTACCCCGTTTTTTGGTTCCTACCCCCGGTGTCGCGCTTAAATGGGTCCCCCTGGAAACGGGGGCCCTTTTTTTTGGTTCCTACCCCTGATTTTTGGTTCCTACCCCCGGTGTCGCGCTTAAATGGGTCCCCCCGGGAACGGGTGCCCGATTTTTTGGTTCCTACCCCTATTTTTTGGTTCCTACCCCCGGTGTCGCGCATAAATGGGTCCCCCCGGAAACGGGGGCCCGTTTTTTTGGTTCCTACCCCCGTTTTTTGGTTCCTACCCCTGGTGTCGCGCTTAAAGGGGTCCCCCCGGAAACGGGGGCCCATTTTTTTGGTTCCTACCCCCGTTTTTTGGTTCCTACCCCCGGTGTCGCGCTCAAATGGTTCCCCCCGGAAACGGGGGGCCGTTTTTTTGGTTCCTACTCCGTTTTTCGGTTCCTACCCCCGGTGTCGCGCTTAAGTGGGTCCCCCGGAAACGGGGGCCCGTTTTTTTGGTTCCTACCCCCGTTTTTTGGTTCCTACCCCCGGTGTCGCGCTTAAATGGGTCCCCCCGGAAACGGGGGCCCGTTTTTTTGGTTCCTACCCCCGTTTTTTCGTTCCTACCCCCGGTGTCGCGCTTAAATGGGTCCCCCCGGAAACGGGGGCCCGTTTTTTTGGTTCCTACGCCCGATTTTTGGTTCCTACCCCCAGTGTCGCGCTTAAATGGGTCCCCCCGTAAATGGGGGCCCGTTTTTTTGGTTCCTACCCCCGATTTTTGGTTCCTACCCCCGGTGTCGCGCTTAAAAGGGTCCCCCCGGAAACGGGTGCAAGTTTTTTTGGTTCCTACCCCCGTTTTTTGGTTCCTACCCCCGGTGTCGCGCATAAATGGGTCCCCCCGGAAACGGGGGCCCGTTTTTTTGGTTCCTACCCCCGTTTTTTGGTTCCTACCCCTGGTGTCGCGCTTAAAGGTGTCCCCCCCGGAAACGGGGGCCCGTTTTTTTGGTGCCTACCCCCATTTTTTGTTTCCTACCCCCGGTGTCGCGCTCAAATGGGTCCCCGCGGAAACGGGGGCCCGTTTTTTTGGTTCCTACCCCCGTTTTTTGGATCCTACCGCCGGTGTCCCGCTTAAATGGGTCCCCACGGAAACGGGGGCCTGTTTTTTTGGTTCCTACCCCTGTTTTTTGGTTCCTACCCCCGGTGTCGCGCTTAAATGGGTCCCCCTGGAAACGGGGGCCCGTTTTTTTGGTTCCTACCCCTTTTTTTCGGTTCCTACCCCCGGTGTCGCGCTTAAATGGGTCCCACGGAAACGGGGGCCCGTTTTTTTGGTTCCTACCCCCGTTTTTTTTTTCCTACCACCGGTGTAGCGCTTAAATAGGTCCCCCCGGAAACGGGGGCCCGTTTTTTTGGTTCCTACCCCCTTTTTTGGTTCCTACCCCCGGTACCGCGCTTAAATGGGTCCCCCTGAAAACGGGGGCCCTTTTTTTTGGTTCCTACCCCCGATTTTTGGTTCCTACCCCCGGTGTCTCGCATAAATGGGTCCCCCCGGAAACGGGGGCCCGTTTTTTTGGTTCCTACCCCCGTTTTTTGATTCCTACCCCCGGTGTCGCGCTTAAATGGGTCCCCCGGAAACGGGGGCCCGTTTTTTTGGTTCCTACCCCGTTTTTTGGTTCCTACCCCTGGTGTCGCGCTTAAATGGGTCCCCCCGGAAACGGGAGCCCGTTTTTTTGGTTCCTACCCCCGTTTTTTGGTTCCTACCCCCGGTGTCGCGCTTAAAGGGGTCCCCCCGGAAACGGG
The DNA here is from genome assembly GCF_030867095.1 of Alligator mississippiensis. NCBI lineage: Eukaryota > Metazoa > Chordata > Crocodylia > Alligatoridae > Alligator > Alligator mississippiensis. The sequence continues at coordinate 177,702,192 of NC_081826.1, read as the reverse complement.
GGCCCGTTTTTTTGGTTCCTACCCCCGATTTTTGGTTCCTACCCCCGGTGTCGCGCTTAAAAGGGTCCCCCCGGAAACGGGTGCAAGTTTTTTTGGTTCCTACCCCCGTTTTTTGGTTCCTACCCCCGGTGTTGCGCAAAAATGGGTCCCCCCGGAAACGGGGGCCCGTTTTTTTGGTTCCTACCTCCGTTTTTTGGTTCCTACCCCTGGTGTCGCGCTTAAAGGTGTCCCCCCCGGAAACGGGGGCCCGTTTTTTTGGTTCCTACCCCCGTTTTTTGGTTCCTACCCCCGGTGTCGCGCTCAAATGGGTCCCCCCGGAAACGGGGGCCCGTTTTTTTGGTTCCTACCCCCGTTTTTTGGATCCTACCGCCGGTGTCCCGCTTCAATGGGTCCCCACGGAAACGGGGGCCCGTTTTTTTGGTTCCTACCCCGTTTTTCGGTTCCTACCCCCGGTGTCGCACTTAAATGGGTCCCCCCGGAAACGGGGGCCCGTTTTTTTGGTTCCTACCCCGTTTTTCGGTTCCTACCCCCGGTGTCGCACTTAAATGGGTCCCCCCGGAAACGGGGGCCCGTTTTTTTGGTTCCTAACCCCGTTTTTTGGTTCCTACCCCCGGTGTCGCGCATAAATGGGTCCCCCCGTAAACGGGGGCCCTTTTTTTTGGTTCCTACCCCCGTTTTTTGGTTCCAACCCCTGGTGTCGCGCTTAAAGGGGTCCCCCCGGAAACGGGGGCCCGTTTTTTTGGTTCCTACCCCAGTTTTTTGGTTCCTACCCCCGGTGTCGCGCTTAAATGGGTCCCCCCGGAAAAGGGGGCCCGTTTTTTTGGTTCCTACCCCCGTTTTTTGGTTCCTACCCCCGGTGTCGCGCTTAAATGGGTCTCCCCGGAAAAGGGGGCCCGTTTTTTTGGTTCCTACCCCCGTTTTTTGGTTCCTAGCCCCGGTGCCGCGCTTAAATGGGTCCCCCAGGAAACGGGGGCCCGTTTTTTTGGTTCCTACCCCCGTTTTTTGGTTCCCACCCCCGGTGTCGCGCTTAAATGGGTCCCCCCGGAAACGGGGGCCCGTTTTATTGGTTCCTACCCCCGTTTTTTGGTTCCTACCCCCCGGTGTTGCGCTTAAATGGGTCCTCACGGAAACGGGGGCACGGTTTTTTGGTTCCTACCCCCGTTTTTTGGTTCCAACCCCTGGTGTCGCGCTTAAAGGGGTCCCCCCGGAAACGGGGGCCCGTTTTTTTGGTTCCTACCCCAGTTTTTTGGTTCCTACCCCCGGTGTCGCGCTTAAATGGGTCCCCCCGGAAAAGGGGGCCCGTTTTTTTGGTTCCTACCCCCGTTTTTTGGTTCCTACCCCCGGTGTCGCGCATAAATGGGTCCCCCCGTAAACGGGGGCCCTTTTTTTTGGTTCCTACCCCCGTTTTTTGGTTCCAACCCCTGGTGTCGCGCTTAAAGGGTTCCCCCCGGAAACGGGGGCCCGTTTTTTTGGTTCCTACCCCAGTTTTTTGGTTCCTACCCCCGGTGTCGCGCTCAAATGGGTCCCCCCGGAAACGGGGGCCCGTTTTTTTGGTTCCTACCCCCGTTTTTTGGATCCTACCGCCGGTGTCCCGCTTCAATGGGTCCCCACGGAAACGGGGGCCCGTTTTTTTGGTTCCTACCCCGTTTTTCGGTTCCTACCCCCGGTGTCGCACTTAAATGGGTCCCCCCGGAAACGGGGGCCCGTTTTTTTGGTTCCTACCCCGTTTTTCGGTTCCTACCCCCGGTGTCGCACTTAAATGGGTCCCCCCGGAAACGGGGGCCCGTTTTTTTGGTTCCTAACCCCGTTTTTTGGTTCCTACCCCCGGTGTCGCGCATAAATGGGTCCCCCCGTAAACGGGGGCCCTTTTTTTTGGTTCCTACCCCCGTTTTTTGGTTCCAACCCCTGGTGTCGCGCTTAAAGGGGTCCCCCCGGAAACGGGGGCCCGTTTTTTTGGTTCCTACCCCAGTTTTTTGGTTCCTACCCCCGGTGTCGCGCTTAAATGGGTCCCCCCGGAAAAGGGGGCCCGTTTTTTTTGCTTCCTACCCCCGTTTTTTGGTTCCTACCCCCGGTGTCGCGCTTAAATGGGTCTCCCCGGAAAAGGGGGCCCGTTTTTTTGGTTCCTACCCCCGTTTTTTGGTTCCTAGCCCCGGTGCCGCGCTTAAATGGGTCCCCCCGGAAACGGGGGCCCGTTTTTTTGGTTCCTACCCCCGTTTTTTGGTTCCCACCCCCGGTGTCGCGCTTAAATGGGTCCCCCCGGAAACGGGGGCCCGTTTTATTGGTTCCTACCCCCGTTTTTTGGTTCCTACCCCCCGGTGTTGCGCTTAAATGGGTCCCCACGGAAACGGGGGCACGTTTTTTTGGTTCCTACCCCCGTTTTTTGGTTCCTACCCCCGGTGCCGCGCTTAAATGGGTCCCCCTGGAAACGGGGGCCCTTTTTTTTGGTTCCTACCCCCGATTTTTGGTTCCTACCCCCGGTGTCGCGCTTAAATGGGTCCCCCCGGAAACGGGTGCCCGTTTTTTTGGTTCCTACCCCTATTTTTTGGTTCCTACCCCCGGTGTCGCGCATAAATGGGTCCCCCCGGGAACGGGGGCCCGTTTTTTTGGTTCCTACCCCCGTTTTTTGGTTCCTACCCCTGGTGTCGCGCTTAAATGGGTCTCCCCGGAAAAGGGGGCCTGTTTTTTTGGTTCCTACCCCCGTTTTTTGGTTCCTACCCCCGGTGTCGCGCTTAAATGGGTCCCCCCGGAAACGGGGGCCCGTTTTTTTGGTTCCTACCCCCGTTTTTTGGATCCTAACCCCGGTGTCGCGCTTTAATGGGTCCCCCCGGAAACGGGGGCCCTTTTTTTGGTTCCTACCCCCGTTTTTTGGTTCCTACCCCTGGTGTCGCGCTTAAAGGGGTCCCCCCGGAAACGGGGGCCCATTTTTTTGGTTCCTACCCCCGTTTTTTGGTTCCTACCCCCGGTGTCGCGCTCAAATGGGTCCCCCCGGAAACGGGGGCCCGTTTTTTTGGTTCCTACCCCCATTTTTTGGATCCTACCCCCGGTGTCGCGCTTAAGTGGGTCCCCCTGGAAACGGGGGCCCGTTTTTTTGGTTCCTACCCCGTTTTTCGGTTCCTACCCCCGGTGTCGCACTTAAATGGGTCCCCCCGGAAACGGGGGCCCGTTTTTTTGGTTCCTAACCCCGTTTTTTGGTTCCTACCCCCGGTGTCGCGCATAAATGGGTCCCCCCGTAAACGGGGGCCCTTTTTTTTGGTTCCTACCCCCGTTTTTTGGTTCCAACCCCTGGTGTCGCGCTTAAAGGGGTCCCCCCGGAAACGGGGGCCCGTTTTTTGGTTCCTACCCCAGTTTTTTGGTTCCTACCCCCGGTGTCGCGCTTAAATGGGTCCCCCCGGAAAAGGGGGCCCGTTTTTTTGGTTCCTACCCCCGTTTTTTGGTTCCTACCCCCGGTGTCGCGCTTAAATGGGTCTCCCCGGAAAAGGGGGCCCGTTTTTTTGGTTCCTACCCCCGTTTTTTGGTTCCTAGCCCCGGTGCCGCGCTTAAATGGGTCCCCCCGGAAACGGGGGCCCGTTTTTTTGGTTCCTACCCCCGTTTTTTGGTTCCCACCCCCGGTGTCGCGCTTAAATGGGTCCCCCCGGAAACGGGGGCCCGTTTTATTGGTTCCTACCCCCGTTTTTTGGTTCCTACCCCCCGGTGTTGCGCTTAAATGGGTCCCCACGGAAACGGGGGCACGTTTTTTTGGTTCCTACCCCCGTTTTTTGGTTCCAACCCCTGGTGTCGCGCTTAAAGGGGTCCCCCCGGAAACGGGGGCCCGTTTTTTTGGTTCCTACCCCGTTTTTTGGTTCCTACCCCCGGTGTCGCGCTTAAATGGGTCCCCCTGGAAACGGGGGCCCTTTTTTTTGGTTCCTACCCCTGATTTTTGGTTCCTACCCCCGGTGTCGCGCTTAAATGGGTCCCCCCGGGAACGGGTGCCCGATTTTTTGGTTCCTACCCCTATTTTTTGGTTCCTACCCCCGGTGTCGCGCATAAATGGGTCCCCCCGGAAACGGGGGCCCGTTTTTTTGGTTCCTACCCCCGTTTTTTGGTTCCTACCCCTGGTGTCGCGCTTAAAGGGGTCCCCCCGGAAACGGGGGCCCATTTTTTTGGTTCCTACCCCCGTTTTTTGGTTCCTACCCCCGGTGTCGCGCTCAAATGGTTCCCCCCGGAAACGGGGGGCCGTTTTTTTGGTTCCTACTCCGTTTTTCGGTTCCTACCCCCGGTGTCGCGCTTAAGTGGGTCCCCCGGAAACGGGGGCCCGTTTTTTTGGTTCCTACCCCCGTTTTTTGGTTCCTACCCCCGGTGTCGCGCTTAAATGGGTCCCCCCGGAAACGGGGGCCCGTTTTTTTGGTTCCTACCCCCGTTTTTTCGTTCCTACCCCCGGTGTCGCGCTTAAATGGGTCCCCCCGGAAACGGGGGCCCGTTTTTTTGGTTCCTACGCCCGATTTTTGGTTCCTACCCCCAGTGTCGCGCTTAAATGGGTCCCCCCGTAAATGGGGGCCCGTTTTTTTGGTTCCTACCCCCGATTTTTGGTTCCTACCCCCGGTGTCGCGCTTAAAAGGGTCCCCCCGGAAACGGGTCCAAGTTTTTTTGGTTCCTACCCCCGTTTTTTGGTTCCTACCCCCGGTGTCGCGCATAAATGGGTCCCCCCGGAAACGGGGGCCCGTTTTTTTGGTTCCTACCCCCGTTTTTTGGTTCCTACCCCTGGTGTCGCGCTTAAAGGTGTCCCCCCCGGAAACGGGGGCCCGTTTTTTTGGTTCCTACCCCCATTTTTTGGTTCCTACCCCCGGTGTCGCGCTCAAATGGGTCCCCCCGGAAACGGGGGCCCGTTTTTTTGGTTCCTACCCCCGTTTTTTGGATCCTACCGCCGGTGTCCCGCTTAAATGGGTCCCCACGGAAACGGGGGCCTGTTTTTTTGGTTCCTACCCCTGTTTTTTGGTTCCTACCCCCGGTGTCGCGCTTAAATGGGTCCCCCTGGAAACGGGGGCCCGTTTTTTTGGTTCCTACCCCTTTTTTTCGGTTCCTACCCCCGGTGTCGCGCTTAAATGGGTCCCACGGAAACGGGGGCCCGTTTTTTTGGTTCCTACCCCCGTTTTTTTTTTCCTACCACCGGTGTAGCGCTTAAATAGGTCCCCCCGGAAACGGGGGCCCGTTTTTTTGGTTCCTACCCCCTTTTTTGGTTCCTACCCAAGGTACCGCGCTTAAATGGGTCCCCCTGAAAACGGGGGCCCTTTTTTTTGGTTCCTACCCCCGATTTTTGGTTCCTACCCCCGGTGTCGCGCATAAATGGGTCCCCCCGGAAACGGGGGCCCGTTTTTTTGGTTCCTACCCCCGTTTTTTGATTCCTACCCCCGGTGTCGCGCTTAAATGGGTCCCCCGGAAACGGGGGCCCGTTTTTTTGGTTCCTACCCCGTTTTTTGGTTCCTACCCCTGGTGTCGCGCTTAAATGGGTCCCCCCGGAAACGGGAGCCCGTTTTTTTGGTTCCTACCCCCGTTTTTTGGTTCCTACCCCCGGTGTCGCGCTTAAAGGGGTCCCCCCGGAAACGGGGGCCCGTTTTTTTGGTTCCTACCCCCGATTTTCGGTTCCTACCCCCGGTGTCGCGCTTAAAAGGGTCCCCCCGGAAACGGGTGCAAGTTTTTTTGGTTCCTACCCCCGTTTTTTGGTTCCTACCCCCGGTGTCGCGCAAAAATGGGTCCCCCCGGAAACGGGGGCCCGTTTTTTTGGTTCCTACCTCCGTTTTTTGGTTCCTACCCCTGGTGTCGCGCTTAAAGGTGTCCCCCCCGGAAACGGGGGCCCGTTTTTTTGGTTCCTACCCCCGTTTTTTGGTTCCTACCCCCGGTGTCGCGCTCAAATGGGTCCCCCCGGAAACGGGGGCCCGTTTTTTTGGTTCCTACCCCCGTTTTTTGGATCCTACCGCCGGTGTCCCGCTTCAATGGGTCCCCACGGAAACGGGGGCCCGTTTTTTTGGTTCCTACCCCGTTTTTCGGTTCCTACCCCCGGTGTCGCACTTAAATGGGTCCCCCCGGAAACGGGGGCCCGTTTTTTTGGTTCCTACCCCGTTTTTCGGTTCCTACCCCCGGTGTCGCACTTAAATGGGTCCCCCCGGAAACGGGGGCCCGTTTTTTTGGTTCCTAACCCCGTTTTTTGGTTCCTACCCCCGGTGTCGCGCATAAATGGGTCCCCCCGTAAACGGGGGCCCTTTTTTTTGGTTCCTACCCCCGTTTTTTGGTTCCAACCCCTGGTGTCGCGCTTAAAGGGGTCCCCCCGGAAACGGGGGCCCGTTTTTTTGGTTCCTACCCCAGTTTTTTGGTTCCTACCCCCGGTGTCGCGCTTAAATGGGTCCCCCCGGAAAAGGGGGCCCGTTTTTTTGGTTCCTACCCCCGTTTTTTGGTTCCTACCCCCGGTGTCGCGCTTAAATGGGTCTCCCCGGAAAAGGGGGCCCGTTTTTTTGGTTCCTACCCCCGTTTTTTGGTTCCTAGCCCCGGTGCCGCGCTTAAATGGGTCCCCCCGGAAACGGGGGCCCGTTTTTTTGGTTCCTACCCCCGTTTTTTGGTTCCCACCCCCGGTGTCGCGCTTAAATGGGTCCCCCCGGAAACGGGGGCCCGTTTTATTGGTTCCTACCCCCGTTTTTTGGTTCCTACCCCCCGGTGTTGCGCTTAAATGGGTCCCCACGGAAACGGGGGCACGTTTTTTTGGTTCCTACCCCCGTTTTTTGGTTCCAACCCCTGGTGTCGCGCTTAAAGGGGTCCCCCCGGAAACGGGGGCCCGTTTTTTTGGTTCCTACCCCAGTTTTTTGGTTCCTACCCCCGGTGTCGCGCTTAAATGGGTCCCCCCGGAAAAGGGGGCCCGTTTTTTTGGTTCCTACCCCCGTTTTTTGGTTCCTACCCCCGGTGTCGCGCATAAATGGGTCCCCCCGTAAACGGGGGCCCTTTTTTTTGGTTCCTACCCCCGTTTTTTGGTTCCAACCCCTGGTGTCGCGCTTAAAGGGGTCCCCCCGGAAACGGGGGCCCGTTTTTTTGGTTCCTACCCCAGTTTTTTGGTTCCTACCCCCGGTGTCGCGCTCAAATGGGTCCCCCCGGAAACGGGGGCCCGTTTTTTTGGTTCCTACCCCCGTTTTTTGGATCCTACCGCCGGTGTCCCGCTTCAATGGGTCCCCACGGAAACGGGGGCCCGTTTTTTTGGTTCCTACCCCCGTTTTTCGGTTCCTACCCCCGGTGTCGCACTTAAATGGGTCCCCCCGGAAACGGGGGCCCGTTTTTTTGGTTCCTACCCCGTTTTTCGGTTCCTACCCCCGGTGTCGCACTTAAATGGGTCCCCCCGGAAACGGGGGCCCGTTTTTTTGGTTCCTAACCCCGTTTTTTGGTTCCTACCCCCGGTGTCGCGCATAAATGGGTCCCCCCGTAAACGGGGGCCCTTTTTTTTGGTTCCTACCCCCGTTTTTTGGTTCCAACCCCTGGTGTCGCGCTTAAAGGGGTCCCCCCGGAAACGGGGGCCCGTTTTTTTGGTTCCTACCCCAGTTTTTTGGTTCCTACCCCCGGTGTCGCGCTTAAATGGGTCCCCCCGGAAAAGGGGGCCCGTTTTTTTGGTTCCTACCCCCGTTTTTTGGTTCCTACCCCCGGTGTCGCGCTTAAATGGGTCTCCCCGGAAAAGGGGGCCCGTTTTTTTGGTTCCTACCCCCGTTTTTTGGTTCCTAGCCCCGGTGCCGCGCTTAAATGGGTCCCCCCGGAAACGGGGGCCCGTTTTTTTGGTTCCTACCCCCGTTTTTTGGTTCCCACCCCCGGTGTCGCGCTTAAATGGGTCCCCCCGGAAACGGGGGCCCGTTTTATTGGTTCCTACCCCCGTTTTTTGGTTCCTACCCCCCGGTGTTGCGCTTAAATGGGTCCCCACGGAAACGGGGGCACGTTTTTTTGGTTCCTACCCCCGTTTTTTGGTTCCTACCCCTGGTGCCGCGCTTAAATGGGTCCCCCTGGAAACGGGGGCCCTTTTTTTTGGTTCCTACCCCCGATTTTTGGTTCCTACCCCCGGTGTCGCGCTTAAATGGGTCCCCCCGGAAACGGGTGCCCGTTTTTTTTGTTCCTACCCCTATTTTTTGGTTCCTACCCCCGGTGTCGCGCATAAATGGGTCCCCCCGGAAACGGGGGCCGTTTTTTGGTTCCTACCCCCGTTTTTTGGTTCCTACCCATGGTGTCGCGCTTAAATGGGTCTCCCCGGAAAAGGGGGCCTGTTTTTTGGTTCCTACCCCCGTTTTTTGGTTCCTACCCCGGTGTCGCGCTTAAATGGGTCCCCCCGGAAACGGGGGCCCGTTTTTTTTGGTTCCTACCCCCGTTTTTTGGATCCTAACCCCGGTGTCGCGCTTTAATGGGTCCCCCCGGAAACGGGGCCCTTTTTTGGTTCCTACCCCCGTTTTTTGGTTCCTACCCCTGGTGTCGCGCTTAAAGGGTCCCCCCGGAAACGGGGGCCCATTTTTTTGGTTCCTACCCCCGTTTTTTGGTTCCTACCCCCGGTGTCGCGCTCAAATGGGTCCCCCCGGAAACGGGGGCCCGTTTTTTTGGTTCCTACCCCCATTTTTTGGATCCTACCCCCGGTGTCGCGCTTAAGTGGGTCCCCCTGGAAACGGGGGCCCGTTTTTTTGGTTCCTACCCCGTTTTTTGGTTCCTACCCCCGGTGTCGCGCTTAAATGGGTCCCCCGGAAACGGGGGCCCGTTTTTTTGGTTCCTACCCCCGTTTTTTTCGTTCCTACCCCGGTGTCGCGCTTAAATGGGTCTCCCCGGAAAACGGGGCCCGTTTTTTTGGTTCCTACCCCCGTTTTTTGGTTCCTACCCCCGGTGTCGCGCTTAAATGGGTCCCCCGGAAACGGGGGCCTGTTTTTTTGGTTCCTACCCCCGTTTTTTGGATCCTAACCCCGGTGTCGCGCTTTAATGGGTCCCCCCGGAAACGGGGCCCTTTTTTTGGTTCCTACCCCCGTTTTTTGGTTCCTACCCCTGGTGTCGCGCTTAAATGGGTCCCCCGGAAACAGGAGCCCGTTTTTTTGGTTCCTACCCCCGTTTTTTGGTTCCTACCCCCGGTGTCGCGCTTAAAGGTGTCCCCCCGGAAACGGGGGCCCGTTTTTTTGGTTCCTACCCCCGATTTTTGGTTCCTACCCCCGGTGTCGCGCTTAAAAGGGTCCCCCCGGAAACAGGTGCAAGTTTTTTTGGTTCCTACCCCCGTTTTTTGGTTCCTACCCCCGGTGTCGCGCATAAATGGGTCCCCCCGGAAACGGGGGCCCGTTTTTTTGGTTCCTACCCCCGTTTTTTGGTTCCTACCCCCGGTGTCGCGTTTAAATGGGTCCCCCCGGAAACGGGGGCCCGTTTTTTTGGTTCCTACCCCCGTTTTTTGATTCCTACCCCCCGGTGTAGCGCTTAAATGGGTCCCCCCGGAAACGGGGGCCCGTTTTTTTGGTTCCTACCCCCGTTTTTTGGTTCCTACCCCCGGTGTCGCGCTCAAATGGGTCCCCCCGGAAACGGGGGCCCGTTTTTTTGGTTCCTACCCCCGTTTTTTGGATCCTAACCCCGGTGTCGCGCTTTAATGGGTCCCCCCGGAAACGGTTGCCCTTTTTTTGGTTCCTACCCCCGTTTTTTGGTTCCTACCCCCGGTGTCGCGCATAAATGGGTACCCCCGGAAACGGGGGCCCGTTTTTTTGGTTCCTACCCCGATTTTTGGTTCCTACCCCCGGTGTCGCGCTTAAATGGGTCCCCCCAGAAACGGGGGCCCGTTTTTTTGGTTCCTATCCCTATTTTTTGGTTCCTACCCCCGGTGTCTCGCTTAAATGGGTCCCCCCGGAAATGGGGCCCGTTTTTTTGGTTCCTACCCCCGTTTTTTGGTTCCTACCCCCGGTGTCGCGCTTAAATGGGTCTCCCCGGAAAAGGGGGCCCGTTTTTTTGGTTCCTACCCCGTTTTTTGGTTCCTAGCCCCGGTGCCGCGCTTAAATGGGTCCCCCCGGAAACGGGGGCCCGTTTTTTTGGTTCCTACCCCCGTTTTTTGGTTCCCACCCCCGGTGTCGCGCTTAAAAGGGTCCCCCCGGAAACGGGTGCAAGTTTTTTTGGTTCCTACCCCCGTTTTTTGGTTCCTACCCCCGGTGTCGCACAAAAATGGGTCCCCCCGGAAACGGGGGCCCGTTTTTTTGGTTCCTACCTCCGTTTTTTGGTTCCTACCCCTGGTGTCGCGCTTAAAGGTGTCCCCCCCGGAAACGGGGGCCCGTTTTTTTGGTTCCTACCCCCGTTTTTTGGTTCCTACCCCCGGTGTCGCGCTCAAATGGGTCCCCCCGGAAACGGGGGCCCGTTTTTTTGGTTCCTACCCCCGTTTTTTGGATCCTACCGCCGGTGTCCCGCTTCAATGGGTCCCCACGGAAACGGGGGCCCGTTTTTTGGTTCCTACCCCGTTTTTCGGTTCCTACCCCCGGTGTCGCACTTAAATGGGTCCCCCCGGAAACGGGGGCCCGTTTTTTTGGTTCCTACCCCGTTTTTTGGTTCCTACCCCCGGTGTCGCGCTTAAATGGGTCCCCCGGAAACGGGGGCCCGTTTTTTTGGTTCCTACCCCCGTTTTTTCGTTCCTACCCCCGGTGTCGCGCTTAAATGGGTCTCCCCGGAAAACGGGGCCCGTTTTTTTGGTTCCTACCCCCGTTTTTTGGTTCCTACCCCCGGTGTCGCGCTTAAATGGGTCCCCCCGGAAACGGGGGCCTGTTTTTTTGGTTCCTACCCCCGTTTTTTGGATCCTAACCCCGGTGTCGCGCTTTAATGGGTCCCCCCGGAAACGGGGGCCCTTTTTTTGGTTCCTACCCCCGTTTTTTGGTTCCTACCCTGGTGTCGCGCTTAAATGGGTCCCCCCGGAAACAGGAGCCCGTTTTTTTGGTTCCTACCCCCGTTTTTTGGTTCCTACCCCCGGTGTCGCGCTTAAAGGTGTCCCCCCGGAAACGGGGGCCCGTTTTTTTGGTTCCTACCCCCGATTTTTGGTTCCTACCCCCGGTGTCGCGCTTAAAAGGGTCCCCCCGGAAACAGGTGCAAGTTTTTTTGGTTCCTACCCCCGTTTTTTGGTTCCTACCCCCGGTGTCGCGCATAAATGGGTCCCCCCGGAAACGGGGGCCCGTTTTTTTGGTTCCTACCCCCGTTTTTGGTTCCTACCCCCGGTGTCGCGTTTAAATGGGTCCCCCGGAAACGGGGGCCCGTTTTTTTGGTTCCTACCCCCGTTTTTTGATTCCTACCCCCCGGTGTAGCGCTTAAATGGGTCCCCCCGGAAACGGGGGCCCGTTTTTTTGGTTCCTACCCCCGTTTTTTGGTTCCTACCCCCGGTGTCGCGCTCAAATGGGTCCCCCCGGAAACGGGGGCCCGTTTTTTTTGGTTCCTACCCCCGTTTTTTGGATCCTAACCCCGGTGTCGCGCTTTAATGGGTCCCCCCGGAAACGGTTGCCCTTTTTTTGGTTCCTACCCCCGTTTTTTGGTTCCTACCCCCGGTGTCGCGCATAAATGGGTACCCCCGGAAACGGGGGCCCGTTTTTTTGGTTCCTACCCCCGATTTTTGGTTCCTACCCCCGGTGTCGCGCTTAAATGGGTCCCCCCAGAAACGGGGCCCGTTTTTTTGGTTCCTATCCCTATTTTTTGGTTCCTACCCCCGGTGTCTCGCTTAAATGGGTCCCCCCGGAAATGGGGGCCCGTTTTTTTGGTTCCTACCCCCGTTTTTTGGTTCCTACCCCCGGTGTCGCGCTTAAATGGGTCTCCCCGGAAAAGGGGGCCCGTTTTTTTGGTTCCTACCCCCGTTTTTTGGTTCCTAGCCCCGGTGCCGCGCTTAAATGGGTCCCCCCGGAAACGGGGGCCCGTTTTTTTGGTTCCTACCCCCGTTTTTTGGTTCCCACCCCCGGTGTATCCCACCCCCGGTGTCGCGCTTAAAAGGGTCCCCCTGGAAACGGGTGCAAGTTTTTTTGGTTCCTACCACCCGTTTTTTGGTTCCTACCCCCCGGTGTCGCGCAAAAATGGGTCCCCCCGAAACGGGGCCCGTTTTTTTGGTTCCTACCTCCGTTTTTTGGTTCCTACCCCTGGTGTCGCGCTTAAAGGTGTCCCCCCCGGAAACGGGGGCCCGTTTTTTTGGTTCCTACCCCAGTTTTTTGGTTCCTACCCCCGGTGTCGCGCTCAAATGGGTCCCCCCGGAAACGGGGGCCCGTTTTTTTGGTTCCTACCCCCCGTTTTTTGGATCCTACCGCCGGTGTCCCGCTTCAATGGGTCCCCACGGAAACGGGGGCCCGTTTTTTTTGGTTCCTACCCCGTTTTTCGGTTCCTACCCCCGGTGTCGCACTTAAATGGGTCCCCCCGGAAACGGGGGCCCGTTTTTTTGGTTCCTACCCCGTTTTTCGGTTCCTACCCCCGGTGTCGCACTTAAATGGGTCCCCCCGGAAACGGGGGCCCGTTTTTTTGGTTCCTAACCCCGTTTTTTGGTTCCTACCCCCGGTGTCGCGCATAAATGGGTCCCCCCGTAAACGGGGGCCCTTTTTTTTGGTTCCTACCCCCGTTTTTTGGTTCCAACCCCTGGTGTCGCGCTTAAAGGGGTCCCCCCGGAAACGGGGGCCCGTTTTTTTGGTTCCTACCCCAGTTTTTTGGTTCCTACCCCCGGTGTCGCGCTTAAATGGGTCCCCCCGGAAAAGGGGGCCCGTTTTTTTGGTTCCTACCCCCGTTTTTTGGTTCCTACCCCCGGTGTCGCGCTTAAATGGGTCTCCCCGGAAAAGGGGGCCCGTTTTTTTGGTTCCTACCCCCGTTTTTTGGTTCCTAGCCCCGGTGCCGCGCTTAAATGGGTCCCCCCGGAAACGGGGGCCCGTTTTTTTGGTTCCTACCCCCGTTTTTTGGTTCCCACCCCCGGTGTCGCGCTTAAATGGGTCCCCCCGGAAACGGGGGCCCGTTTTATTGGTTCCTACCCCCGTTTTTTGGTTCCTACCCCCCGGTGTTGCGCTTAAATGGGTCCCCACGGAAACGGGGGCACGTTTTTTTGGTTCCTACCCCCGTTTTTTGGTTCCAACCCCTGGTGTCGCGCTTAAAGGGGTCCCCCCGGAAACGGGGGCCCGTTTTTTTGGTTCCTACCCCAGTTTTTTGGTTCCTACCCCCGGTGTCGCGCTTAAATGGGTCCCCCCGGAAAAGGGGGCCCGTTTTTTTGGTTCCTACCCCCGTTTTTTGGTTCCTACCCCCGGTGTCGCGCATAAATGGGTCCCCCCGTAAACGGGGGCCCTTTTTTTTGGTTCCTACCCCCGTTTTTTGGTTCCAACCCCTGGTGTCGCGCTTAAAGGGGTCCCCCCGGAAACGGGGGCCCGTTTTTTTGGTTCCTACCCCAGTTTTTTGGTTCCTACCCCCGGTGTCGCGCTCAAATGGGTCCCCCCGGAAACGGGGGCCCGTTTTTTTGGTTCCTACCCCCGTTTTTTGGATCCTACCGCCGGTGTCCCGCTTCAATGGGTCCCCACGGAAACGGGGGCCCGTTTTTTTGGTTCCTACCCCGTTTTTCGGTTCCTACCCCCGGTGTCGCACTTAAATGGGTCCCCCCGGAAACGGGGGCCCGTTTTTTTGGTTCCTACCCCGTTTTTCGGTTCCTACCCCCGGTGTCGCACTTAAATGGGTCCCCCCGGAAACGGGGGCCCGTTTTTTTGGTTCCTAACCCCGTTTTTTGGTTCCTACCCCCGGTGTCGCGCATAAATGGGTCCCCCCGTAAACGGGGGCCCTTTTTTTTGGTTCCTACCCCCGTTTTTTGGTTCCAACCCCTGGTGTCGCGCTTAAAGGGGTCCCCCCGGAAACGGGGGCCCGTTTTTTTGGTTCCTACCCCAGTTTTTTGGTTCCTACCCCCGGTGTCGCGCTTAAATGGGTCCCCCCGGAAAAGGGGGCCCGTTTTTTTGGTTCCTACCCCCGTTTTTTGGTTCCTACCCCCGGTGTCGCGCTTAAATGGGTCTCCCCGGAAAAGGGGGCCCGTTTTTTTGGTTCCTACCCCCGTTTTTTGGTTCCTAGCCCCGGTGCCGCGCTTAAATGGGTCCCCCCGGAAACGGGGGCCCGTTTTTTTGGTTCCTACCCCCGTTTTTTGGTTCCCACCCCCGGTGTCGCGCTTAAATGGGTCCCCCCGGAAACGGGGGCCCGTTTTATTGGTTCCTACCCCCGTTTTTTGGTTCCTACCCCCCGGTGTTGCGCTTAAATGGGTCCCCACGGAAACGGGGGCACGTTTTTTTGGTTCCTACCCCCGTTTTTTGGTTCCTACCCCCGGTGCCGCGCTTAAATGGGTCCCCCTGGAAACGGGGGCCCTTTTTTTTGGTTCCTACCCCCGATTTTTGGTTCCTACCCCCGGTGTCGCGCTTAAATGGGTCCCCCCGGAAACGGGTGCCCGTTTTTTTGGTTCCTACCCCTATTTTTTGGTTCCTACCCCCGGTGTCGCGCATAAATGGGTCCCCCCGGAAACGGGGGCCCGTTTTTTTGGTTCCTACCCCCGTATTTTGGTTCCTACCCCTGGTGTCGCGCTTAAATGGGTCTCCCCGGAAAAGGGGGCCTGTTTTTTTGGTTCCTACCCCCGTTTTTTGGTTCCTACCCCCGGTGTCGCGCTTAAATGGGTCCCCCCGGAAACGGGGGCCCGTTTTTTTGGTTCCTACCCCCGTTTTTTGGATCCTAACCCCGGTGTCGCGCTTTAATGGGTCCCCCCGGAAACGGGGGCCCTTTTTTTGGTTCCTACCCCCGTTTTTTGGTTCCTACCCCTGGTGTCGCGCTTAAAGGGGTCCCCCCGGAAACGGGGGCCCATTTTTTTGGTTCCTACCCCCGTTTTTTGGTTCCTACCCCCGGTGTCGCGCTCAAATGGGTCCCCCCGGAAACGGGGGCCCGTTTTTTTGGTTCCTACCCCCATTTTTTGGATCCTACCCCCGGTGTCGCGCTTAAGTGGGTCCCCCTGGAAACGGGGGCCCGTTTTTTTGGTTCCTACCCCGTTTTTTGGTTCCTACCCCCGGTGTCGCGCTTAAATGGGTCCCCCGGAAACGGGGGCCCGTTTTTTTGGTTCCTACCCCCGTTTTTTCGTTCCTACCCCCGGTGTCGCGCTTAAATGGTTCTCCCCGGAAAACGGGGCCCGTTTTTTTGGTTCCTACCCCCGTTTTTTGGTTCCTACCCCCGGTGTCGCGCTTAAATGGGTCCCCCCGGAAACGGGGGCCTGTTTTTTTGGTTCCTACCCCCGTTTTTTGGATCCTAACCCCGGTGTCGCGCTTTAATGGGTCCCCCCGGAAACGGGGGCCCTTTTTTTGGTTCCTACCCCCGTTTTTTGGTTCCTACCCCTGGTGTCGCGCTTAAATGGGTCCCCCCGGAAACAGGAGCCCGTTTTTTTGGTTCCTACCCCCGTTTTTTGGTTCCTACCCCCGGTGTCGCGCTTAAAGGTGTCCCCCCGGAAACGGGGGCCCGTTTTTTTGGTTCCTACCCCCGATTTTTGGTTCCTACCCCCGGTGTCGCGCTTAAAAGGGTCCCCCCGGAAACAGGTGCAAGTTTTTTTGGTTCCTACCCCCGTTTTTTGGTTCCTACCCCCGGTGTCGCGCATAAATGGGTCCCCCCGGAAACGGGGGCCCGTTTTTTTGGTTCCTACCCCCGTTTTTTGGTTCCTACCCCCGGTGTCGCGTTTAAATGGGTCCCCCCGGAAACGGGGGCCCGTTTTTTTGGTTCCTACCCCCGTTTTTTGATTCCTACCCCCCGGTGTAGCGCTTAAATGGGTCCCCCCGGAAACGGGGGCCCGTTTTTTTGGTTCCTACCCCCGTTTTTTGGTTCCTACCCCCGGTGTCGCGCTCAAATGGGTCCCCCCGGAAACGGGGGCCCGTTTTTTTGGTTCCTACCCCCGTTTTTTGGATCCTAACCCCGGTGTCGCGCTTTAATGGGTCCCCCCGGAAACGGTTGCCCTTTTTTTGGTTCCTACCCCCGTTTTTTGGTTCCTACCCCCGGTGTCGCGCATAAATGGGTACCCCCGGAAACGGGGGCCCGTTTTTTTGGTTCCTACCCCCGATTTTTGGTTCCTACCCCCGGTGCCGCGCTTAAATGGGTCCCCCCAGAAACGGGGGCCCGTTTTTTTGGTTCCTATCCCTATTTTTTGGTTCCTACCCCCGGTGTCTCGCTTAAATGGGTCCCCCCGGAAATGGGGGCCCGTTTTTTTGGTTCCTACCCCCCTTTTTTGGTTCCTACCCCCGGTGTCGCGCTTAAATGGGTCTCCCCGGAAAAGGGGGCCCGTTTTTTTGGTTCCTACCCCCGTTTTTTGGTTCCTAGCCCCGGTGCCGCGCTTAAATGGGTCCCCCCGGAAACGGGGGCCCGTTTTTTTGGTTCCTACCCCCGTTTTTTGGTTCCCACCCCCGGTGTCACGCTTAAATGGGTCCCGCCGGAAACGGGGGCCCGTTTTTTTGGTTCCTACCCCCGCTTTTTGGTTCCTACCCCCCGGTGTTGCGCTTAAATGGGTCCCCACGGAAACGGGGGCACTTTTTTTGGTTCCTACCCCAGTTTTTTGGTTCCTACCCCCGGTGCCGCGCTTAAATGGGTCCCCCTGGAAACAGGGGCCCGTTTTTTTGGTTCCTACCCCCGTTTTTTGGTTCCTACCCCCGGTGTCGCGCTTAAAGGGGTCCCCCCGGAAACGGGGGCCCGTTTATTTGGTTCCTACCCCCGATTTTTGGTTCCTACCCCCGGTGTCGCGCTTAAAAGGATCCCCCCGGAAACGGGTGCAAGTTTTTTTGGTTCCTACCCCCGTTTTTTGGTTCCTACCCCCGGTGTCGCGCATAAATGGGTCCCCCCGGAAACGGGGGCCCGTTTTTTTGGTTCCTACCCCCGTTTTTTGGTTCCTACCCCTGGTGTCGCGCTTAAAGGTGTCCCCCCCGGAAACGGGGGCCCGTTTTTTTGGTTCCTAACCCCGTTTTTTGGTTCCTACCCCCGGTGTCGCGCTTAAATGGGTCCCCCTGGAAACGGGGGCCCGTTTTTTAGGTTCCTACCCCGTTTTTCGGTTCCTACCCCTGGTGTCGCGCTTAAATGGGTCCCCCGGACACGGGGGCCCGTTTTTTTGGTTCCTACCCCCGTTTTTTGGTTCCTACCCCCGGTGTCGCGCTTAAATGGGTCCCCCCGGAAACGGGGGCCCGTTTTTTTGGTTCCTACCCCCGTTTTTTGGTTCCTAACCCCGGTGTCGCGCTTTAATGGGTCCCCCCGGAAACGGGGGCCCGTTTTTTTGGTTCCTACCCCCGTTTTTTGGTTCCTACCCCTGGTGTCGCGCTTAAATGGGTTCCCCCGGAAACGGGGGCCCGTTTTTTTTGTTCCTACCCCCGTTTTTTGGTTCCTACCCCCGGTGTCGCGCTTAAAGGGGTCCCCCCGGACACGGGGGCCCGTTTTTTTGGTTCCTACCACCGTTTTTTGGTTCCTACCCCCGGTGTCGCGCTTAAATGGGTCCCCCCGGAAACGGGGGCCCGTTTTTTTGGTTCCTACCCCTGTTTTTTGGTTCCTACCCCCGGTGTCGCGCTTAAATGTGTCCCCCAGGAAACGGGGGCCCTTTTTTTTGGTTCCTACCCCCGTTTTTTGGTTCCTACTCCCGGTGTCGCGCTAATAGAGTCCCTCCGGAAACGGGGGCCCGTTTTTTTGGTTATTCTAACCCCGGTGCCGCGCTTAAATGGGTACCCCGGAAAAGGTGGCCCGTTTTTTTGGTTCCTACCCCTGTTTTTTGGTTCCTACCCCCGGTGTGGCGCATAAATGGGTGCCCCCGGAAGCGGGGGCCCGTTTTTTTGGTTCCTACCCCCGTTTTTTGGTTCCTACCCCCGGTGTCGCGCTTAAATGGGTCCCCTCGGAAACGGAGCCCCGTTTTTTTAGTTCCTACCCCCGTTTGTTGGTTCCTACCCCAGGTGTCGCGCTTAAATGGGTCCCCCCAGAAACGGGGGCCCGTTTTTTTGGTTCCTACCCCCGTTTTTTGGTTCCTACCCCCGGTGTCGCGCTTAAATGGGTCCCCACGGAAACGGGGGCCCGTTTTTTTGGTTCCTAACCCCGTTTTTTTGTTCCTACCCCCGGTATTGCGCTTAAATGGGTCCTCCCGGAAACGGGGGCACGTTTTTTTGGTTCCTACTTCCGTTCTTTGGTTCCTACCCCCGGTGTCCCGCTTAAATGGGTCCCCACGGAAATGGGGGCCCGTTTTTTTGGTTCCTACCCCCGTTTTTTGGTTCCTACCCCCGGTGCCGCGCTTAAATGGGTCCCCCTGGAAACGGGGGCCCGTTTTTTTGGTTCCTACCGCCGTTTTTTGGTTGCTACCCCCGGTGTCGCGCTTAAATGGGTCCCAGGAAACGGGGGCCCGTTTTTTTGGTTCCTACGCCCGATTTTTGGTTCCTACCCCCAGTGTCGCGCTTAAATGGGTCCCCCCGGAAACGGGTGCAAGTTTTTTGGTTCCTACCCCCGGTGTCGCGCGTAAATGGGTCCCCCCGGAAACGGGGGCCCGTTTTTTTTGGTTCCTACCCCCGTTTTTTAGTTCCTACCCCTGGTGTCGCGCTTAAAGGTGTCCCCCCGGAAAAGGGGCCCGTTTTTTTGGTTCCTACCCCCGTTTTTTGGTTCCTACCCCCGGTGTCGCGCTCAAATTGGTCTCCCCGGAAACGGGGGCCCGTTTTTTTGGTTCCTACCCCCGTTTTTTGGATCCTACCGCCGGTGTCCCGCTTAAATGGGTCCCCACGGAAACGGGGGGCCGTTTTTTTGGTTCCTACCCCTGTTTTTTGGTTCCTACCCCCGGTGTCGCCCTTAAATGGGTCCCCCTGGAAACGGGGGCCCGTTTTTTTGGTTCCTACCCCGTTTTTCGGTTCCTACCCCCGGTGTCGCGCTTAAATGGGTCCCCCGGAAACGGGGGCCCGTTTTTTTTGTTTCCTACCCCCGTTTTTTGGTTCCTACCCCCGGTGTAGCGCTTAAATGGGTCCCCCCGGAAACGGGGGCCCGTTTTTTTGGTTCCTAACCCCGTTTTTTGGTTCCTACCCCCGGTGTCGCGCATAAATGGGTCCCCCCGTAAACGGGGGCCCTTTTTTTGGTTCCTACCCCCGTTTTTTGGTTCCAACCCTGGTGTCGCGCTTAAAGGGGTCCCCCCGGAAACGGGGGCCCGTTTTTTTGGTTCCTACCCCAGTTTTTTGGTTCCTACCCCCGGTGTCGCGCTTAAATGGGTCCCCCCGGAAAAGGGGGCCCGTTTTTTTGGTTCCTACCCCCGTTTTTTGGTTCCTACCCCCGGTGTCGCGCTTAAATGGGTCTCCCGGAAAAGGGGGCCCGTTTTTTTGGTTCCTACCCCCGTTTTTTGGTTCCTAGCCCCGGTGCCGCGCTTAAATGGGTCCCCCCGGAAACGGGGGCCCGTTTTTTTGGTTCCTACCCCCGTTTTTTGGTTCCCACCCCCGGTGTCGCGCTTAAATGGGTCCCCCCGGAAACGGGGGCCCGTTTTATTGGTTCCTACCCCCGTTTTTTGGTTCCTACCCCCCGGTGTTGCGCTTAAATGGGTCCCCACGGAAACGGGGGCACGTTTTTTTGGTTCCTACCCCCGTTTTTTGGTTCCTACCCCCGGTGCCGCGCTTAAATGGGTCCCCCTGGAAACGGGGGCCCTTTTTTTTGGTTCCTACCCCCGATTTTTGGTTCCTACCCCCGGTGTCGCGCTTAAATGGGTCCCCCCGGAAACGGGTGCCCGTTTTTTTGGTTCCTACCCCTATTTTTTGGTTCCTACCCCCGGTGTCGCGCATAAATGGGTCCCCCCGGAAACGGGGGCCCGTTTTTTTGGTTCCTACCCCCGTTTTTTGGTTCCTACCCCTGGTGTCGCGCTTAAATGGGTCTCCCCGGAAAAGGGGGCCTGTTTTTTTGGTTCCTACCCCCGTTTTTTGGTTCCTACCCCCGGTGTCGCGCTTAAATGGGTCCCCCCGGAAACGGGGGCCCGTTTTTTTTGGTTCCTACCCCCGTTTTTTGGATCCTAACCCCGGTGTCGCGCTTTAATGGGTCCCCCCGGAAACGGGGGCCCTTTTTTTGGTTCCTACCCCCGTTTTTTGGTTCCTACCCCTGGTGTCGCGCTTAAAGGGGTCCCCCCGGAAACGGGGGCCCATTTTTTTGGTTCCTACCCCCGTTTTTTGGTTCCTACCCCCGGTGTCGCGCTCAAATGGGTCCCCCCGGAAACGGGGGCCCGTTTTTTTGGTTCCTACCCCCATTTTTTGGATCCTACCCCCGGTGTCGCGCTTAAGTGGGTCCCCCTGGAAACGGGGGCCCGTTTTTTTGGTTCCTACCCCGTTTTTTGGTTCCTACCCCCGGTGTCGCGCTTAAATGGGTCCCCCGGAAACGGGGGCCCGTTTTTTTGGTTCCTACCCCCGTTTTTTCGTTCCTACCCCCGGTGTCGCGCTTAAATGGGTCTCCCCGGAAAACGGGGCCCGTTTTTTTGGTTCCTACCCCCGTTTTTTGGTTCCTACCCCCGGTGTCGCGCTTAAATGGGTCCCCCCGGAAACGGGGGCCTGTTTTTTTGGTTCCTACCCCCGTTTTTTGGATCCTAACCCCGGTGTCGCGCTTTAATGGGTCCCCCCGGAAACGGGGGCCCTTTTTTTGGTTCCTACCCCCGTTTTTTGGTTCCTACCCCTGGTGTCGCGCTTAAATGGGTCCCCCCGGAAACAGGAGCCCGTTTTTTTGGTTCCTACCCCCGTTTTTTGGTTCCTACCCCCGGTGTCGCGCTTAAAGGTGTCCCCCGGAAACGG
Source organism: Alligator mississippiensis (assembly GCF_030867095.1). Lineage (NCBI taxonomy): Eukaryota > Metazoa > Chordata > Crocodylia > Alligatoridae > Alligator > Alligator mississippiensis. The sequence continues at coordinate 177,681,445 of NC_081826.1, read as the reverse complement.
GGGCCCGTTTTTTTGGTTCCTACCCCCGATTTTTGGTTCCTACCCCCGGTGTCGCGCTTAAAAGGGTCCCCCCGGAAACAGGTGCAAGTTTTTTTGGTTCCTACCCCGTTTTTTGGTTCCTACCCCCGGTGTCGCGCATAAATGGGTCCCCCCGGAAACGGGGGCCCGTTTTTTTGGTTCCTACCCCCGTTTTTTGGTTCCTACCCCCGGTGTCGCGTTTAAATGGGTCCCCCCGGAAACGGGGGCCCGTTTTTTGGTTCCTACCCCCGTTTTTTTGATTCCTACCCCCCGGTGTAGCGCTTAAATGGGTCCCCCCGGAAACGGGGGCCCGTTTTTTTGGTTCCTACCCCCGTTTTTTGGTTCCTACCCCCGGTGTCGCGCTCAAATGGGTCCCCCCGGAAACGGGGGCCCGTTTTTTTGGTTCCTACCCCCGTTTTTTGGATCCTAACCCCGGTGTCGCGCTTTAATGGGTCCCCCCGGAAACGGTTGCCCTTTTTTTGGTTCCTACCCCCGTTTTTCGGTTCCTACCCCCGGTGTCGCGCATAAATGGGTACCCCCGGAAACGGGGGCCCGTTTTTTTGGTTCCTACCCCCGATTTTTGGTTCCTACCCCCGGTGTCGCGCTTAAATGGGTCCCCCCAGAAACGGGGGCCCGTTTTTTTGGTTCCTATCCCTATTTTTTGGTTCCTACCCCCGGTGTCTCGCTTAAATGGGTCCCCCCGGAAATGGGGGCCCGTTTTTTTGGTTCCTACCCCCGTTTTTTGGTTCCTACCCCCGGTGTCGCGCTTAAATGGGTCTCCCCGGAAAAGGGGGCCCGTTTTTTTGGTTCCTACCCCCGTTTTTTGGTTCCTAGCCCCGGTGCCGCGCTTAAATGGGTCCCCCCGGAAACGGGGGCCCGTTTTTTTGGTTCCTACCCCCGTTTTTTGGTTCCCACCCCCGGTGTCACGCTTAAATGGGTCCCGCCGGAAACGGGGGCCCGTTTTTTTTGGTTCCTACCCCCGCTTTTTGGTTCCTACCCCCCGGTGTTGCGCTTAAATGGGTCCCCACGGAAACGGGGGCACTTTTTTTGGTTCCTACCCCCGTTTTTTGGTTCCTACCCCCGGTGCCGCGCTTAAATGGGTCCCCCTGGAAACAGGGCCCGTTTTTTTGGTTCCTACCCCCGTTTTTTGGTTCCTACCCCCGGTGTCGCGCTTAAAGGGGTCCCCCCGGAAACGGGGGCCCGTATATTTGGTTCCTACCCCCGATTTTTGGTTCCTACCCCCGGTGTCGCGCTTAAAAGGGTCCCCCCGGAAACGGGTGCAAGTTTTTTTGGTTCCTACCCCCGTTTTTTGGTTCCTACCCCCGGTGTCGCGCATAAATGGGTCCCCCCGGAAACGGGGGCCCGTTTTTTTTGGTTCCTACCCCCGTTTTTTGGTTCCTAACCCCGGTGTCGCGCTTTAATGGGTCCCCCCGGAAACGGGGGCCCGTTTTTTTGGTTCCTACCCCCGTTTTTTGGTTCCTAACCCCGGTGTCGCGCTTTAATGGGTCCCCCCGGAAACGGGGGCCCGTTTTTTTGGTTCCTACCCCCGTTTTTTGGTTCCTACCCCTGGTGTCGCGCTTAAATGGGTCCCCCCGGAAACGGGGGCCCGTTTTTTTTGTTCCTACCCCCGTTTTTTGGTTCCTACCCCCGGTGTCGCGCTTAAAGGGGTCCCCCCGGACACGGGGGCCCGTTTTTTTGGTTCCTACCACCGTTTTTTGGTTCCTACCCCCGGTGTCGCGCTTAAATGGGTCCCCCCGGAAACGGGGGCCCGTTTTTTTGGTTCCTACCCCTGTTTTTTGGTTCCTACCCCCGGTGTCGCGCTTAAATGTGTCCCCCAGGAAACGGGGGCCCTTTTTTTTGGTTCCTACCCCCGTTTTTTGGTTCCTACTCCCGGTGTCGCGCTAATAGAGTCCCTCCGGAAACGGGGGCCCGTTTTTTTGGTTCCTACCCCCGATTTTTGGATTCTAACCCCGGTGCCGCGCTTAAATGGGTACCCCGGAAAAGGTGGCCCGTTTTTTTGGTTCCTACCCCTGTTTTTTGGTTCCTACCCCCGGTGTGGCGCATAAATGGGTGCCCCCGGAAGCGGGGGCCCGTTTTTTTTGGTTCCTACCCCCGTTTTTTGGTTCCTACCCCCGGTGTCGCGCTTAAATGGGTCCCCTCGGAAACGGAGCCCGTTTTTTTAGTTCCTAACCCCGTTTTTTGGTTCCTACCCCCGGTGTCGCGCTTAAATGGGTCCCCTGGAAACGGGGGCCCGTTTTTAGGTTCCTACACCGTTTTTCGGTTCCTACCCCTGGTGTCGCGCTTAAATGGGTCCCCCGGACACGGGGGCCCGTTTTTTTGGTTCCTACCCCCGTTTTTTGGTTCCTACCCCCGGTGTCGCGCTTAAATGGGTCCCCCCGGAAACGGGGGCCCGTTTTTTTGGTTCCTACCCCCGTTTTTTGGTTCCTAACCCCGGTGTCGCGCTTTAATGGGTCCCCCCGGAAACGGGGGCCCGTTTTTTTGGTTCCTACCCCCGTTTTTTGGTTCCTACCCCTGGTGTCGCGCTTCAATGGGTCCCCCCGGAAACGGGGGCCCGTTTTTTTTGTTCCTACCCCCGTTTTTTGGTTCCTACCCCCGGTGTCGCGCTTAAAGGGGTCCCCCGGACACGGGGGCCCGTTTTTTTGGTTCCTACCACCGTTTTTTGGTTCCTACCCCCGGTGTCGCGCTTAAATGGGTCCCCCCGGAAACGGGGGCCCGTTTTTTTGGTTCCTACCCCTGTTTTTTGGTTCCTACCCCCGGTGTCGCGCTTAAATGTGTCCCCCAGGAAACGGGGGCCCTTTTTTTTGGTTCCTACCCCCGTTTTTTGGTTCCTACTCCCGGTGTCGCGCTAATAGAGTCCCTCCGGAAACGGGGGCCCGTTTTTTTGGTTCCTACCCCCGATTTTTGGATTCTAACCCCGGTGTCGCGCTTAAATGGGTACCCCGGAAAAGGTGGCCCGTTTTTTTGGTTCCTACCCCTGTTTTTTGGTTAGGTGTGGCGCATAAATGGGTGCCCCCGGAAGCGGGGGCCCGTTTTTTTTGGTTCCTACCCCCGTTTTTTGGTTCCTACCCCCGGTGTCGCGCTTAAATGGGTCCCCTCGGAAACGGAGCCCCGTTTTTTTAGTTCCTACCCCCGTTTGTTGGTTCCTACCCCAGGTGTCGCGCTTAAATGGGTCCCCCCAGAAACGGGGGCCCGTTTTTTTGGTTCCTACCCCCGTTTTTTGGTTCCTACCCCCGGTGTCGCGCTTAAATGGGTCCCCACGGAAACGGGGGCCCGTTTTTTTGGTTCCTAACCCCGTTTTTTTGTTCCTACCCCCGGTATTGCGCTTAAATGGGTCCTCCCGGAAACGGGGGCACGTTTTTTTGGTTCCTACTTCCGTTCTTTGGTTCCTACCCCCGGTGTCCCGCTTAAATGGGTCCCCACGGAAATGGGGGCCCGTTTTTTTGGTTCCTACCCCCGTTTTTTGGTTCCTACCCCCGGTGCCGCGCTTAAATGGGTCCCCCTGGAAACGGGGGCCCGTTTTTTTGGTTCCTACCGCCGTTTTTTGGTTGCTACCCCCGGTGTCGCGCTTAAATGGGTCCCAGGAAACGGGGGCCCGTTTTTTTGGTTCCTACGCCCGATTTTTGGTTCCTACCCCCAGTGTCGCGCTTAAATGGGTCCCCCCGGAAACGGGTGCAAGTTTTTTTGGTTCCTACCCCCGGTGTCGCGCGTAAATGGGTCCCCCCGGAAACGGGGGCCCGTTTTTTTGGTTCCTACCCCCGTTTTTAGTTCCTACCCCTGGTGTCGCGCTTAAGGTGTCCCCCCGGAAAAGGGGCCCGTTTTTTTGGTTCCTACCCCCGTTTTTTGGTTCCTACCCCCGGTGTCGCGCTCAAATTGGTCTCCCCGGAAACGGGGGCCCGTTTTTTGGTTCCTACCCCCGTTTTTTGGATCCTACCGCCGGTGTCCCACTTAAATGGGTCCCCACGGAAACGGGGGGCCGTTTTTTTGGTTCCTACCCCTGTTTTTTGGTTCCTACCCCCGGTGTCGCCCTTAAATGGGTCCCCCTGGAAACGGGGGCCCGTTTTTTTGGTTCCTACCCCGTTTTTCGGTTCCTACCCCCGGTGTCGCGCTTAAATGGGTCCCCCGGAAACGGGGGCCCGTTTTTTTGTTTCCTACCCCCGTTTTTTGGTTCCTACCCCCGGTGTAGCGCTTAAATGGGTCCCCCAGGAAACGGGGGCCCGTTTTTTTGTTTCCTACCCCCGTTTTTTGGTTCCTACCCCCGGTGTCGCGCTTAAATGGGTCCCCCCGGAAAAGGGGGCCCGTTTTTTTGGTTCCTACCCCCGTTTTTTGGTTCCTACCCCCGGTGTCGCGCTTAAATGGGTCTCCCCGGAAAAGGGGGCCCGTTTTTTTGGTTCCTACCCCCGTTTTTTGGTTCCTAGCCCCGGTGCCGCGCTTAAATGGGTCCCCCAGAAACGGGGGCCCGTTTTTTTGGTTCCTACCCCCGTTTTTTGGTTCCCACCCCCGGTGTCGCGCTTAAATGGGTCCCCCCGGAAACGGGGGCCCGTTTTTTGGTTCCTACCCCCGTTTTTTGGTTCCTACCCCCCGGTGTTGCGCTTAAATGGGTCCCCACGGAAACGGGGGCACGTTTTTTTGGTTCCTACCCCCGTTTTTTGGTTCCTACCCCCGGTGCCGCGCTTAAATGGGTCCCCCTGGAAACGGGGGCCCTTTTTTTTGGTTCCTACCCCCGATTTTTGGTTCCTACCCCCGGTGTCGCGCTTAAATGGGTCCCCCCGGAAACGGGTGCCCGTTTTTTTGGTTCCTACCCCTATTTTTTGGTTCCTACCCCCGGTGTCGCGCATAAATGGGTCCCCCGGAAACGGGGGCCCGTTTTTTTGGTTCCTACCCCCGTTTTTTGGTTCCTACCCCTGGTGTCGCGCTTAAATGGGTCTCCCCGGAAAAGGGGGCCTGTTTTTTTGGTTCCTACCCCCGTTTTTTGGTTCCTACCCCCGGTGTCGCGCTTAAATGGGTCCCCCCGGAAACGGGGGCCCGTTTTTTTGGTTCCTACCCCCGTTTTTTGGATCCTAACCCCGGTGTCGCGCTTTAATGGGTCCCCCCGGAAACGGGGGCCCTTTTTTTGGTTCCTACGCCCGATTTTTGGTTCCTACCCCCAGTGTCGCGCTTAAATGGGTCCCCCCGGAAACGGGTGCAAGTTTTTTTGGTTCCTACCCCCGGTGTCGCGCGTAAATGGGTCCCCCCGGAAACGGGGGCCCGTTTTTTTGGTTCCTACCCCCGTTTTTTAGTTCCTACCCCTGGTGTCGCGCTTAAAGGTGTCCCCCCGGAAAAGGGGCCCGTTTTTTTGGTTCCTACCCCCGTTTTTTGGTTCCTACCCCCGGTGTCGCGCTCAAATTGGTCTCCCCGGAAACGGGGGCCCGTTTTTTTGGTTCCTACCCCCGTTTTTTGGATCCTACCGCCGGTGTCCCGCTTAAATGGGTCCCCACGGAAACGGGGGGCCGTTTTTTTGGTTCCTACCCCTGTTTTTTGGTTCCTACCCCCGGTGTCGCCCTTAAATGGGTCCCCCTGGAAACGGGGGCCCGTTTTTTTGGTTCCTACCCCGTTTTTCGGTTCCTACCCCCGGTGTCGCGCTTAAATGGGTCCCCCGGAAACGGGGGCCCGTTTTTTTGTTTCCTACCCCCGTTTTTTGGTTCCTACCCCCGGTGTAGCGCTTAAATGGGTCCCCCCGGAAACGGGGGCCCGTTTTTTTGTTTCCTACCCCCGTTTTTTGGTTCCTACCCCCGGTGTCGCGCTTAAATGGGTCCCCCCGGAAAAGGGGGCCCGTTTTTTTGGTTCCTACCCCCGTTTTTTGGTTCCTACCCCCGGTGTCGCGCTTAAATGGGTCTCCCCGGAAAAGGGGGCCCGTTTTTTTGGTTCCTACCCCCGTTTTTTGGTTCCTAGCCCCGGTGCCGCGCTTAAATGGGTCCCCCCGGAAACGGGGGCCCGTTTTTTTGGTTCCTACCCCCGTTTTTTGTTCCCACCCCCGGTGTCGCGCTTAAATGGGTCCCCCCGGAAACGGGTGCCCGTTTTTTTGGTTCCTACCCCTATTTTTTGGTTCCTACCCCCGGTGTCGCGCATAAATGGGTCCCCCCGGAAACGGGGGCCCGTTTTTTTGGTTCCTACCCCCGTTTTTTGGTTCCTACCCCTGGTGTCGCGCTTAAATGGGTCTCCCCGGAAAAGGGGGCCTGTTTTTTTGGTTCCTACCCCCGTTTTTTGGTTCCTACCCCCGGTGTCGCGCTTAAATGGGTCCCCCCGGAAACGGGGGCCCGTTTTTTTGGTTCCTACCCCCGTTTTTTGGATCCTAACCCCGGTGTCGCGCTTTAATGGGTCCCCCCGGAAACGGGGGCCCTTTTTTTGGTACCTACCCCCGTTTTTTGGTTCCTACCCCTGGTGTCGCGCTTAAAGGGGTCCCCCCGGAAACGGGGGCCCATTTTTTTGGTTCCTACCCCCGTTTTTTGGTTCCTACCCCCGGTGTCGCGCTCAAATGGGTCCCCCCGGAAACGGGGGCCCGTTTTTTTGGTTCCTACCCCCATTTTTTGGATCCTACCCCCGGTGTCGCGCTTAAGTGGGTCCCCCTGGAAACGGGGGCCTTTTTTTTGGTTCCTACCCCGTTTTTTGGTTCCTACCCCCGGTGTCGCGCTTAAATGGGTCCCCCGGAAAAGGGGGCCCGTTTTTTCGTTCCTACCCCCGGTGTCGCGCTTAAATGGGTCTCCCCGGAAAAGGGGGCCCGTTTTTTTGGTTCCTACCCCCGTTTTTTGGATCCTACCGCCGGTGTCCCGCTTAAATGGGTCCCCACGGAAACGGGGGCCTGTTTTTTTGGTTCCTACCCCTGTTTTTTGGTTCCTACCCCCGGTGTCGCGCTTAAATGGGTCCCCCTGGAAACGGGGGCCCGTTTTTTTGGTTCCTACCCCTTTTTTTCGGTTCCTACCCCCGGTGTCGCGCTTAAATGGGTCCCACGGAAACGGGGGCCCGTTTTTTTGGTTCCTACCCCCGTTTTTTTTTTCCTACCACCGGTGTAGCGCTTAAATAGGTCCCCCCGGAAACGGGGGCCCGTTTTTTTGGTTCCTACCCCCTTTTTTGGTTCCTACCCCCGGTACCGCGCTTAAATGGGTCCCCCTGAAAACGGGGGCCCTTTTTTTTGGTTCCTACCCCCGATTTTTGGTTCCTACCCCCGGTGTCGCGCATAAATGGGTCCCCCCGGAAACGGGGGCCCGTTTTTTTGGTTCCTACCCCCGTTTTTTGATTCCTACCCCCGGTGTCGCGCTTAAATGGGTCCCCCGGAAACGGGGGCCCGTTTTTTTGGTTCCTACCCCGTTTTTTGGTTCCTACCCCTGGTGTCGCGCTTAAATGGGTCCCCCCGGAAACGGGAGCCCGTTTTTTTGGTTCCTACCCCCGTTTTTTGGTTCCTACCCCCGGTGTCGCGCTTAAAGGGGTCCCCCCGGAAACGGGGGCCCGTTTTTTTGGTTCCTACCCCCGATTTTTGGTTCCTACCCCCGGTGTCGCGCTTAAAAGGGTCCCCCCGGAAACGGGTGCAAGTTTTTTTGGTTCCTACCCCCGTTTTTTGGTTCCTACCCCCGGTGTCGCGCATAAATGGGTCCCCTCGGAAACGGGGGCCCGTTTTTTTGGTTCCTACCTCCGTTTTTTGGTTCCTACCCCTGGTGTCGCGCTTAAAGGTGTCCCCCCCGGAAACGGGGGCCCGTTTTTTTGGTTCCTACCCCCGTTTTTTGGTTCCTACCCCCGGTGTCGCGCTCAAATGGGTCCCCCCGGAAACGGTGGCCCGTTTTTTTGGTTCCTACCCCCGTTTTTTGGATCCTACCGCCGGTGTCCCGCTTCAATGGGTCCCCACGGAAACGGGGGCCCGTTTTTTTGGTTCCTACCCCGTTTTTCGGTTCCTACCCCCGGTGTCGCACTTAAATGGGTCCCCCCGGAAACGGGGGCCCGTTTTTTTGGTTCCTACCCCGTTTTTCGGTTCCTACCCCCGGTGTCGCACTTAAATGGGTCCCCCCGGAAACGGGGGCCCGTTTTTTTGGTTCCTAACCCCGTTTTTTGGTTCCTACCCCCGGTGTCGCGCATAAATGGGTCCCCCCGTAAACGGGGGCCCTTTTTTTTGGTTCCTACCCCCATTTTTTGGTTCCAACCCCTGGTGTCGCGCTTAAAGGGGTCCCCCCGGAAACGGGGGCCCGTTTTTTTGGTTCCTACCCCAGTTTTTTGGTTCCTACCCCCGGTGTCGCGCTTAAATGGGTCTCCCCGGAAAAGGGGGCCCGTTTTTTTGGTTCCTACCCCCGTTTTTTGGTTCCTAGCCCCGGTGCCGCGCTTAAATGGGTCCCCCCGGAAACGGGGGCCCGTTTTTTTGGTTCCTACCCCCGTTTTTTGGTTCCCACCCCCGGTGTCGCGCTTAAATGGGTCCCCCCGGAAACGGGGGCCCGTTTTATTGGTTCCTACCCCCGTTTTTTGGTTCCTACCCCCGGTGTTGCGCTTAAATGGGTCCCCACGGAAACGGGGGCACGTTTTTTTGGTTCCTACCCCCGTTTTTTGGTTCCTACCCCCGGTGCCGCGCTTAAATGGGTCCCCCTGGAAACGGGGGCCCTTTTTTTTGGTTCCTACCCCCGATTTTTGGTTCCTACCCCCGGTGTCGCGCTTAAATGGGTCCCCCCGGAAACGGGTGCCCGTTTTTTTGGTTCCTACCCCTATTTTTTGGTTCCTACCCCCGGTGTCGCGCATAAATGGGTCCCCCCGGAAACGGGGGCCCGTTTTTTTGGTTCCTACCCCCGTTTTTTGGTTCCTACCCCTGGTGTCGCGCTTAAATGGGTCTCCCCGGAAAAGGGGGCCTGTTTTTTTGGTTCCTACCCCCGTTTTTTGGTTCCTACCCCCGGTGTCGCGCTTAAATGGGTCCCCCCGGAAACGGGGGCCCGTTTTTTTGGTTCCTACCCCCGTTTTTTGGATCCTAACCCCGGTGTCGCGCTTTAATGGGTCCCCCCGGAAACGGGGGCCCTTTTTTTGGTTCCTACCCCCGTTTTTTGGTTCCTACCCCTGGTGTCGCGCTTAAAGGGGTCCCCCCGGAAACGGGGGCCCATTTTTTTGGTTCCTACCCCCGTTTTTTGGTTCCTACCCCCGGTGTCGCGCTCAAATGGGTCCCCCCGGAAACGGGGGCCCGTTTTTTTGGTTCCTACCCCCATTTTTTGGATCCTACCCCCGGTGTCGCGCTTAAGTGGGTCCCCCTGGAAACGGGGGCCCGTTTTTTTGGTTCCTACCCCGTTTTTTGGTTCCTACCCCCGGTGTCGCGCTTAAATGGGTCCCCCGGAAACGGGGGCCCGTTTTTTTGGTTCCTACCCCCGTTTTTTCGTTCCTACCCCCGGTGTCGCGCTTAAATGGGTCTCCCCGGAAAACGGGGCCCGTTTTTTTGGTTCCTACCCCCGTTTTTTGGTTCCTACCCCCGGTGTCGCGCTTAAATGGGTCCACCCGGAAACGGGGGCCTGTTTTTTTGGTTCCTACCCCCGTTTTTTGGATCCTAACCCCGGTGTCGCGCTTTAATGGGTCCACCCGGAAACGGGGGCCTGTTTTTTTGGTTCCTACCCCCGTTTTTTGGATCCTAACCCCGGTGTCGCGCTTTAATGGGTCCCCCCGGAAACGGGGGCCCTTTTTTTGGTTCCTACCCCCGTTTTTTGGTTCCTACCCCTGGTGTCGCGCTTAAATGGGTCCCCCCGGAAACAGGAGCCCGTTTTTTTGGTTCCTACCCCCGTTTTTTGGTTCCTACCCCCGGTGTCGCGCTTAAAGGTGTCCCCCCGGAAACGGGGGCCCGTTTTTTTGGTTCCTACCCCCGATTTTTGGTTCCTACCCCCGGTGTCGCGCTTAAAAGGGTCCCCCCGGAAACAGGTGCAAGTTTTTTTGGTTCCTACCCCCGTTTTTTGGTTCCTACCCCCGGTGTCGCGCATAAATGGGTCCCCCCGGAAACGGGGGCCCGTTTTTTTGGTTCCTACCCCCGTTTTTTGGTTCCTACCCCCGGTGTCGCGCTTAAATGGGTCCCCCCGGAAACGGGGGCCCGTTTTTTTGGTTCCTACCCCCGTTTTTTGATTCCTACCCCCCGGTGTAGCGCTTAAATGGGTCCCCCCGGAAACGGGGGCCCGTTTTTTTGGTTCCTACCCCCGTTTTTTGGTTCCTACCCCCGGTGTCGCGCTCAAATGGGTCCCCCCGGAAACGGGGGCCCGTTTTTTTGGTTCCTACCCCCGTTTTTTGGATCCTAACCCCGGTGTCGCGCTTTAATGGGTCCCCCCGGAAACGGTTGCCCTTTTTTTGGTTCCTACCCCCGTTTTTTGGTTCCTACCCCCGGTGTCGCGCATAAATGGGTACCCCCGGAAACGGGGGCCCGTTTTTTTGGTTCCTACCCCCGATTTTTGGTTCCTACCCCCGGTGTCGCGCTTAAATGGGTCCCCCCAGAAACGGGGGCCCGTTTTTTTGGTTCCTATCCCTATTTTTTGGTTCCTACCCCTGGTGTCGCGCTTAAAGGTGTCCCCCCGGAAAAGGGGCCCGTTTTTTTGGTTCCTACCCCCGTTTTTTGGTTCCTACCCCCGGTGTCGCGCTCAAATTGGTCTCCCCGGAAACGGGGGCCCGTTTTTTTGGTTCCTACCCCCGTTTTTTGGATCCTACCGCCGGTGTCCCGCTTAAATGGGTCCCCACGGAAACGGGGGCCGTTTTTTTGGTTCCTACCCCTGTTTTTTGGTTCCTACCCCCGGTGTCGCCCTTAAATGGGTCCCCCTGGAAACGGGGGCCCGTTTTTTTGGTTCCTACCCCGTTTTTCGGTTCCTACCCCCGGTGTCGCGCTTAAATGGGTCCCCCGGAAACGGGGGCCCGTTTTTTTGTTTCCTACCCCCGTTTTTTGGTTCCTACCCCCGGTGTAGCGCTTAAATGGGTCCCCCCGGAAACGGGGGCCCGTTTTTTTGTTTCCTACCCCCGTTTTTTGGTTCCTACCCCCGGTGTCGCGCTTAAATGGGTCCCCCCGGAAAAGGGGGCCCGTTTTTTTGGTTCCTACCCCCGTTTTTTGGTTCCTACCCCCGGTGTCGCGCTTAAATGGGTCTCCCCGGAAAAGGGGGCCCGTTTTTTTGGTTCCTACCCCCGTTTTTTGGTTCCTAGCCCCGGTGCCGCGCTTAAATGGGTCCCCCCGGAAACGGGGGCCCGTTTTTTTGGTTCCTACCCCCGTTTTTTGTTCCCACCCCCGGTGTCGCGCTTAAATGGGTCCCCCCGAAACGGGTGCCCGTTTTTTTGGTTCCTACCCCTATTTTTTGGTTCCTACCCCCGGTGTCGCGCATAAATGGGTCCCCCCGGAAACGGGGGCCCGTTTTTTTGGTTCCTACCCCCGTTTTTTGGTTCCTACCCCTGGTGTCGCGCTTAAATGGGTCTCCCCGGAAAAGGGGGCCTGTTTTTTTGGTTCCTACCCCCGTTTTTTGGTTCCTACCCCCGGTGTCGCGCTTAAATGGGTCCCCCCGGAAACGGGGGCCCGTTTTTTTGGTTCCTACCCCCGTTTTTTGGATCCTAACCCCGGTGTCGCGCTTTAATGGGTCCCCCCGGAAACGGGGGCCCTTTTTTTGGTACCTACCCCCGTTTTTTGGTTCCTACCCCTGGTGTCGCGCTTAAAGGGGTCCCCCCGGAAACGGGGGCCCATTTTTTTGGTTCCTACCCCCGTTTTTTGGTTCCTACCCCCGGTGTCGCGCTCAAATGGGTCCCCCCGGAAACGGGGGCCCGTTTTTTTGGTTCCTACCCCCATTTTTTGGATCCTACCCCCGGTGTCGCGCTTAAGTGGGTCCCCCTGGAAACGGGGGCCTGTTTTTTTGGTTCCTACCCCGTTTTTTGGTTCCTACCCCCGGTGTCGCGCTTAAATGGGTCCCCCGGAAAAGGGGGCCCGTTTTTTCGTTCCTACCCCCGGTGTCGCGCTTAAATGGGTCTCCCCGGAAAAGGGGGCCCGTTTTTTTGGTTCCTACCCCCGTTTTTTGGATCCTACCGCCGGTGTCCCGCTTAAATGGGTCCCCACGGAAACGGGGGCCTGTTTTTTTGGTTCCTACCCCTGTTTTTTGGTTCCTACCCCCGGTGTCGCGCTTAAATGGGTCCCCCTGGAAACGGGGGCCCGTTTTTTTGGTTCCTACCCCTTTTTTTCGGTTCCTACCCCCGGTGTCGCGCTTAAATGGGTCCCACGGAAACGGGGGCCCGTTTTTTTGGTTCCTACCCCCGTTTTTTTTTTCCTACCACCGGTGTAGCGCTTAAATAGGTCCCCCCGGAAACGGGGGCCCGTTTTTTTGGTTCCTACCCCCTTTTTTGGTTCCTACCCCCGGTACCGCGCTTAAATGGGTCCCCCTGAAAACGGGGGCCCTTTTTTTTGGTTCCTACCCCCGATTTTTGGTTCCTACCCCCGGTGTCGCGCATAAATGGGTCCCCCCGGAAACGGGGGCCCGTTTTTTTGGTTCCTACCCCCGTTTTTTGATTCCTACCCCCGGTGTCGCGCTTAAATGGGTCCCCCGGAAACGGGGGCCCGTTTTTTTGGTTCCTACCCCGTTTTTTGGTTCCTACCCCTGGTGTCGCGCTTAAATGGGTCCCCCCGGAAACGGGAGCCCGTTTTTTTGGTTCCTACCCCCGTTTTTTGGTTCCTACCCCCGGTGTCGCGCTTAAAGGGGTCCCCCCGGAAACGGGGGCCCGTTTTTTTGGTTCCTACCCCCGATTTTTGGTTCCTACCCCCGGTGTCGCGCTTAAAAGGGTCCCCCCGGAAACGGGTGCAAGTTTTTTTGGTTCCTACCCCCGTTTTTTGGTTCCTACCCCCGGTGTCGCGCATAAATGGGTCCCCTCGGAAACGGGGGCCCGTTTTTTTGGTTCCTACCTCCGTTTTTTGGTTCCTACCCCTGGTGTCGCGCTTAAAGGTGTCCCCCCCGGAAACGGGGGCCCGTTTTTTTGGTTCCTACCCCCGTTTTTTGGTTCCTACCCCCGGTGTCGCGCTCAAATGGGTCCCCCCGGAAACGGTGGCCCGTTTTTTTGGTTCCTACCCCCGTTTTTTGGATCCTACCGCCGGTGTCCCGCTTCAATGGGTCCCCACGGAAACGGGGGCCCGTTTTTTTGGTTCCTACCCCGTTTTTCGGTTCCTACCCCCGGTGTCGCACTTAAATGGGTCCCCCCGGAAACGGGGGCCCGTTTTTTTGGTTCCTACCCCGTTTTTCGGTTCCTACCCCCGGTGTCGCACTTAAATGGGTCCCCCCGGAAACGGGGGCCCGTTTTTTTGGTTCCTAACCCCGTTTTTTGGTTCCTACCCCCGGTGTCGCGCATAAATGGGTCCCCCCGTAAACGGGGGCCCTTTTTTTTGGTTCCTACCCCCATTTTTTGGTTCCAACCCCTGGTGTCGCGCTTAAAGGGGTCCCCCCGGAAACGGGGGCCCGTTTTTTTGGTTCCTACCCCAGTTTTTTGGTTCCTACCCCCGGTGTCGCGCTTAAATGGGTCTCCCCGGAAAAGGGGGCCCGTTTTTTTGGTTCCTACCCCCGTTTTTTGGTTCCTAGCCCCGGTGCCGCGCTTAAATGGGTCCCCCCGGAAACGGGGGCCCGTTTTTTTGGTTCCTACCCCCGTTTTTTGGTTCCCACCCCCGGTGTCGCGCTTAAATGGGTCCCCCCGGAAACGGGGGCCCGTTTTATTGGTTCCTACCCCCGTTTTTTGGTTCCTACCCCCGGTGTTGCGCTTAAATGGGTCCCCACGGAAACGGGGGCACGTTTTTTTGGTTCCTACCCCCGTTTTTTGGTTCCTACCCCCGGTGCCGCGCTTAAATGGGTCCCCCTGGAAACGGGGGCCCTTTTTTTTGGTTCCTACCCCCGATTTTTGGTTCCTACCCCCGGTGTCGCGCTTAAATGGGTCCCCCCGGAAACGGGTGCCCGTTTTTTTGGTTCCTACCCCTATTTTTTGGTTCCTACCCCCGGTGTCGCGCATAAATGGGTCCCCCCGGAAACGGGGGCCCGTTTTTTTGGTTCCTACCCCCGTTTTTTGGTTCCTACCCCTGGTGTCGCGCTTAAATGGGTCTCCCCGGAAAAGGGGGCCTGTTTTTTTGGTTCCTACCCCCGTTTTTTGGTTCCTACCCCCGGTGTCGCGCTTAAATGGGTCCCCCCGGAAACGGGGGCCCGTTTTTTTGGTTCCTACCCCCGTTTTTTGGATCCTAACCCCGGTGTCGCGCTTTAATGGGTCCCCCCGGAAACGGGGGCCCTTTTTTTGGTTCCTACCCCCGTTTTTTGGTTCCTACCCCTGGTGTCGCGCTTAAAGGGGTCCCCCCGGAAACGGGGGCCCATTTTTTTGGTTCCTACCCCCGTTTTTTGGTTCCTACCCCCGGTGTCGCGCTCAAATGGGTCCCCCCGGAAACGGGGGCCCGTTTTTTTGGTTCCTACCCCCATTTTTTGGATCCTACCCCCGGTGTCGCGCTTAAGTGGGTCCCCCTGGAAACGGGGGCCCGTTTTTTTGGTTCCTACCCCGTTTTTTGGTTCCTACCCCCGGTGTCGCGCTTAAATGGGTCCCCCGGAAACGGGGGCCCGTTTTTTTGGTTCCTACCCCCGTTTTTTCGTTCCTACCCCCGGTGTCGCGCTTAAATGGGTCTCCCCGGAAAACGGGGCCCGTTTTTTTGGTTCCTACCCCCGTTTTTTGGTTCCTACCCCCGGTGTCGCGCTTAAATGGGTCCACCCGGAAACGGGGGCCTGTTTTTTTGGTTCCTACCCCCGTTTTTTGGATCCTAACCCCGGTGTCGCGCTTTAATGGGTCCACCCGGAAACGGGGGCCTGTTTTTTTGGTTCCTACCCCCGTTTTTTGGATCCTAACCCCGGTGTCGCGCTTTAATGGGTCCCCCCGGAAACGGGGGCCCTTTTTTTGGTTCCTACCCCCGTTTTTTGGTTCCTACCCCTGGTGTCGCGCTTAAATGGGTCCCCCCGGAAACAGGAGCCCGTTTTTTTGGTTCCTACCCCCGTTTTTTGGTTCCTACCCCCGGTGTCGCGCTTAAAGGTGTCCCCCCGGAAACGGGGGCCCGTTTTTTTGGTTCCTACCCCCGATTTTTGGTTCCTACCCCCGGTGTCGCGCTTAAAAGGGTCCCCCCGGAAACAGGTGCAAGTTTTTTTGGTTCCTACCCCCGTTTTTTGGTTCCTACCCCCGGTGTCGCGCATAAATGGGTCCCCCCGGAAACGGGGGCCCGTTTTTTTGGTTCCTACCCCCGTTTTTTGGTTCCTACCCCCGGTGTCGCGCTTAAATGGGTCCCCCCGGAAACGGGGGCCCGTTTTTTTGGTTCCTACCCCCGTTTTTTGATTCCTACCCCCCGGTGTAGCGCTTAAATGGGTCCCCCCGGAAACGGGGGCCCGTTTTTTTGGTTCCTACCCCCGTTTTTTGGTTCCTACCCCCGGTGTCGCGCTCAAATGGGTCCCCCCGGAAACGGGGGCCCGTTTTTTTGGTTCCTACCCCCGTTTTTTGGATCCTAACCCCGGTGTCGCGCTTTAATGGGTCCCCCCGGAAACGGTTGCCCTTTTTTTGGTTCCTACCCCCGTTTTTTGGTTCCTACCCCCGGTGTCGCGCATAAATGGGTACCCCCGGAAACGGGGGCCCGTTTTTTTGGTTCCTACCCCCGATTTTTGGTTCCTACCCCCGGTGTCGCGCTTAAATGGGTCCCCCCAGAAATGGGGGCCCGTTTTTTTGGTTCCTATCCCTATTTTTTGGTTCCTACCCCCGGTGTCTCGCTTAAATGGGTCCCCCCGGAAATGGGGGCCCGTTTTTTTGGTTCCTACCCCCGTTTTTTGGTTCCTACCCCCGGTGTCGCGCTTAAATGGGTCTCCCCGGAAAAGGGGGCCCGTTTTTTTGGTTCCTACCCCCGTTTTTTGGTTCCTAGCCCCGGTGCCGCGCTTAAATGGGTCCCCCCGGAAACGGGGGCCCGTTTTTTTGGTTCCTACCCCCGTTTTTTGGTTCCCACCCCCGGTGTCACGCTTAAATGGGTCCCGCCGGAAACGGGGGCCCGTTTTTTTGGTTCCTACCCCCGCTTTTTGGTTCCTACCCCCCGGTGTTGCGCTTAAATGGGTCCCCACGGAAACGGGGGCACTTTTTTTGGTTCCTACCCCCGTTTTTTGGTTCCTACCCCCGGTGCCGCGCTTAAATGGGTCCCCCTGGAAACAGGGGCCCGTTTTTTTGGTTCCTACCCCCGTTTTTTGGTTCCTACCCCCGGTGTCGCGCTTAAAGGGGTCCCCCCGGAAACGGGGGCCCGTATATTTGGTTCCTACCCCCGATTTTTGGTTCCTACCCCCGGTGTCGCGCTTAAAAGGGTCCCCCCGGAAACGGGTGCAAGTTTTTTTGGTTCCTACCCCCGTTTTTTGGTTCCTACCCCCGGTGTCGCGCATAAATGGGTCCCCCCGGAAACGGGGGCCCGTTTTTTTGGTTCCTACCCCCGTTTTTTGGTTCCTACCCCTGGTGTCGCGCTTAAAGGTGTCCCCCCCGGAAACGGGGGCCCGTTTTTTTGGTTCCTAACCCCGTTTTTTGGTTCCTACCCCCGGTGTCGCGCTTAAATGGGTCCCCCTGGAAACGGGGGCCCGTTTTTTAGGTTCCTACCCCGTTTTTCGGTTCCTACCCCTGGTGTCGCGCTTAAATGGGTCC
This sequence comes from Alligator mississippiensis, assembly GCF_030867095.1. NCBI lineage: Eukaryota > Metazoa > Chordata > Crocodylia > Alligatoridae > Alligator > Alligator mississippiensis. Next base: position 177,664,753 of record NC_081826.1, on the reverse strand, counting down.
CCCGGACACGGGGGCCCGTTTTTTTGGTTCCTACCCCCGTTTTTTGGTTCCTACCCCCGGTGTCGCGCTTAAATGGGTCCCCCCGGAAACGGGGGCCCGTTTTTTTGGTTCCTACCCCCGTTTTTTGGTTCCTAACCCCGGTGTCGCGCTTTAATGGGTCCCCCCGGAAACGGGGGCCCGTTTTTTTGGTTCCTACCCCCGTTTTTTGGTTCCTACCCCTGGTGTCGCGCTTAAATGGGTCCCCCCGGAAACGGGGGCCCGTTTTTTTTGTTCCTACCCCCGTTTTTTGGTTCCTACCCCCGGTGTCGCGCTTAAAGGGGTCCCCCCGGACACGGGGGCCCGTTTTTTTGGTTCCTACCACCGTTTTTTGGTTCCTACCCCCGGTGTCGCGCTTAAATGGGTCCCCCCGGAAACGGGGGCCCGTTTTTTTGGTTCCTACCCCTGTTTTTTGGTTCCTACCCCCGGTGTCGCGCTTAAATGTGTCCCCCAGGAAACGGGGGCCCTTTTTTTTGGTTCCTACCCCCGTTTTTTGGTTCCTACTCCCGGTGTCGCGCTAATAGAGTCCCTCCGGAAACGGGGGCCCGTTTTTTTGGTTCCTACCCCCGATTTTTGGATTCTAACCCCGGTGCCGCGCTTAAATGGGTACCCCGGAAAAGGTGGCCCGTTTTTTTGGTTCCTACCCCTGTTTTTTGGTTCCTACCCCCGGTGTGGCGCATAAATGGGTGCCCCCGGAAGCGGGGGCCCGTTTTTTTTGGTTCCTACCCCCGTTTTTTGGTTCCTACCCCCGGTGTCGCGCTTAAATGGGTCCCCTCGGAAACGGAGCCCCGTTTTTTTAGTTCCTACCCCCGTTTGTTGGTTCCTACCCAGGTGTCGCGCTTAAATGGGTCCCCCCAGAAACGGGGGCCCGTTTTTTTGGTTCCTACCCCCGTTTTTTGGTTCCTACCCCCGGTGTCGCGCTTAAATGGGTCCCCACGGAAACGGGGGCCCGTTTTTTTGGTTCCTAACCCCGTTTTTTTGTTCCTACCCCCGGTATTGCGCTTAAATGGGTCCTCCCGGAAACGGGGGCACGTTTTTTTGGTTCCTACTTCCGTTCTTTGGTTCCTACCCCCGGTGTCCCGCTTAAATGGGTCCCCACGGAAATGGGGGCCCGTTTTTTTGGTTCCTACCCCCGTTTTTTGGTTCCTACCCCCGGTGCCGCGCTTAAATGGGTCCCCCTGGAAACGGGGGCCCGTTTTTTTGGTTCCTACCGCCGTTTTTTGGTTGCTACCCCCGGTGTCGCGCTTAAATGGGTCCCAGGAAACGGGGGCCCGTTTTTTTGGTTCCTACGCCCGATTTTTGGTTCCTACCCCCAGTGTCGCGCTTAAATGGGTCCCCCCGGAAACGGGTGCAAGTTTTTTTGGTTCCTACCCCCGGTGTCGCGCGTAAATGGGTCCCCCCGGAAACGGGGGCCCGTTTTTTTGGTTCCTACCCCCGTTTTTTAGTTCCTACCCCTGGTGTCGCGCTTAAAGGTGTCCCCCCGGAAAAGGGGCCCGTTTTTTTGGTTCCTACCCCCGTTTTTTGGTTCCTACCCCCGGTGTCGCGCTCAAATTGGTCTCCCCGGAAACGGGGGCCCGTTTTTTTGGTTCCTACCCCCGTTTTTTGGATCCTACCGCCGGTGTCCCGCTTAAATGGGTCCCCACGGAAACGGGGGCCGTTTTTTTGGTTCCTACCCCTGTTTTTTGGTTCCTACCCCCGGTGTCGCCCTTAAATGGGTCCCCCTGGAAACGGGGGCCCGTTTTATTGGTTCCTACCCCGTTTTTCGGTTCCTACCCCCGGTGTCGCGCTTAAATGGGTCCCCCGGAAACGGGGGCCCGTTTTTTTGTTTCCTACCCCCGTTTTTTGGTTCCTACCCCCGGTGTAGCGCTTAAATGGGTCCCCCCGGAAACGGGGGCCCGTTTTTTTGTTTCCTACCCCCGTTTTTTGGTTCCTACCCCCGGTGTCGCGCTTAAATGGGTCCCCCCGGAAAAGGGGGCCCGTTTTTTTGGTTCCTACCCCCGTTTTTTGGTTCCTACCCCCGGTGTCGCGCTTAAATGGGTCTCCCCGGAAAAGGGGGCCCGTTTTTTTGGTTCCTACCCCCATTTTTTGGTTCCTAGCCCCGGTGCCGCGCTTAAATGGGTCCCCCCAGAAACGGGGGCCCGTTTTTTTGGTTCCTACCCCCGTTTTTTGGTTCCCACCCCCGGTGTCGCGCTTAAATGGGTCCCCCCGGAAACGGGGGCCCGTTTTTTTGGTTCCTACCCCCGTTTTTTGGTTCCTACCCCCCGGTGTTGCGCTTAAATGGGTCCCCACGGAAACGGGGGCACGTTTTTTTGGTTCCTACCCCCGTTTTTTGGTTCCTACCCCCGGTGCCGCGCTTAAATGGGTCCCCCTGGAAACGGGGGCCCTTTTTTTTGGTTCCTACCCCCGATTTTTGGTTCCTACCCCCGGTGTCGCGCTTAAATGGGTCCCCCCGGAAACGGGTGCCCGTTTTTTTGGTTCCTACCCCTATTTTTTGGTTCCTACCCCCGGTGTCGCGCATAAATGGGTCCCCCGGAAACGGGGGCCCGTTTTTTTGGTTCCTACCCCCGTTTTTTGGTTCCTACCCCTGGTGTCGCGCTTAAATGGGTCTCCCCGGAAAAGGGGGCCTGTTTTTTTGGTTCCTACCCCCGTTTTTTGGTTCCTACCCCCGGTGTCGCGCTTAAATGGGTCCCCCCGGAAACGGGGGCCCGTTTTTTTGGTTCCTACCCCCGTTTTTTGGATCCTAACCCCGGTGTCGCGCTTTAATGGGTCCCCCGGAAACGGGGGCCCTTTTTTTGGTTCCTACGCCCGATTTTTGGTTCCTACCCCCAGTGTCGCGCTTAAATGGGTCCCCCCGGAAACGGGTGCAAGTTTTTTTGGTTCCTACCCCCGGTGTCGCGCGTAAATGGGTCCCCCCGGAAACGGGGGCCCGTTTTTTTTGGTTCCTACCCCCGTTTTTTAGTTCCTACCCCTGGTGTCGCGCTTAAAGGTGTCCCCCGGAAAAGGGGCCCGTTTTTTTGGTTCCTACCCCCGTTTTTTGGTTCCTACCCCCGGTGTCGCGCTCAAATTGGTCTCCCCGGAAACGGGGGCCCGTTTTTTTGGTTCCTACCCCCGTTTTTTGGATCCTACCGCCGGTGTCCCGCTTAAATGGGTCCCCACGGAAACGGGGGGCCGTTTTTTTGGTTCCTACCCCTGTTTTTTGGTTCCTACCCCCGGTGTCGCCCTTAAATGGGTCCCCTGGAAACGGGGGCCCGTTTTTTTGGTTCCTACCCCGTTTTTCGGTTCCTACCCCCGGTGTCGCGCTTAAATGGGTCCCCCGGAAACGGGGGCCCGTTTTTTTTGTTTCCTACCCCCGTTTTTTGGTTCCTACCCCCGGTGTAGCGCTTAAATGGGTCCCCCCGGAAACGGGGGCCCGTTTTTTTGTTTCCTACCCCCGTTTTTTGGTTCCTACCCCCGGTGTCGCGCTTAAATGGGTCCCCCCGGAAAAGGGGGCCCGTTTTTTTGGTTCCTACCCCCGTTTTTTGGTTCCTACCCCCGGTGTCGCGCTTAAATGGGTCTCCCCGGAAAAGGGGGCCCGTTTTTTTGGTTCCTACCCCCGTTTTTTGGTTCCTAGCCCCGGTGCCGCGCTTAAATGGGTCCCCCCGGAAACGGGGGCCCGTTTTTTTGGTTCCTACCCCCGTTTTTTGTTCCCACCCCCGGTGTCGCGCTTAAATGGGTCCCCCCGGAAACGGGTGCCCGTTTTTTTGGTTCCTACCCCTATTTTTTGGTTCCTACCCCCGGTGTCGCGCATAAATGGGTCCCCCCGGAAACGGGGGCCCGTTTTTTTGGTTCCTACCCCCGTTTTTTGGTTCCTACCCCTGGTGTCGCGCTTAAATGGGTCTCCCCGGAAAAGGGGGCCTGTTTTTTTGGTTCCTACCCCGTTTTTTGGTTCCTACCCCTGGTGTCGCGCTTAAAGGGGTCCCCCCGGAAACGGGGGCCCATTTTTTTGGTTCCTACCCCCGTTTTTTGGTTCCTACCCCCGGTGTCGCGCTCAAATGGGTCCCCCCGGAAACGGGGGCCCGTTTTTTTGGTTCCTACCCCCATTTTTTGGATCCTACCCCCGGTGTCGCGCTTAAGTGGGTCCCCCTGGAAACGGGGGCCTGTTTTTTTGGTTCCTACCCCGTTTTTTGGTTCCTACCCCCGGTGTCGCGCTTAAATGGGTCCCCCGGAAAAGGGGGCCCGTTTTTTCGTTCCTACCCCCGGTGTCGCGCTTAAATGGGTCTCCCGGAAAAGGGGGCCCGTTTTTTTGGTTCCTACCCCCGTTTTTTGGATCCTACCGCCGGTGTCCCGCTTAAATGGGTCCCACGGAAACGGGGGCCTGTTTTTTTGGTTCCTACCCCTGTTTTTTGGTTCCTACCCCGGTGTCGCGCTTAAATGGGTCCCCCTGGAAACGGGGGCCCGTTTTTTTGGTTCCTACCCCTTTTTTTCGGTTCCTACCCCCGGTGTCGCGCTTAAATGGGTCCCACGGAAACGGGGGCCCGTTTTTTTGTTCCTACCCCGTTTTTTTTTCCTACCACCGGTGTAGCGCTTAAATAGGTCCCCCCGGAAACGGGGGCCCGTTTTTTTGGTTCCTACCCCCTTTTTTGGTTCCTACCCCCGGTACCGCGCTTAAATGAGCTTAAATGGGTCCCCCTGAAAACGGGGGCCCTTTTTTTTGGTTCCTACCCCCGATTTTTGGTTCCTACCCCCGGTGTCGCGCATAAATGGGTCCCCCCGGAAACGGGGGCCCGTTTTTTTGGTTCCTACCCCCGTTTTTTGATTCCTACCCCCGGTGTCGCGCTTAAATGGGTCCCCCGGAAACGGGGGCCCGTTTTTTTGGTTCCTACCCCGTTTTTTGGTTCCTACCCCTGGTGTCGCGCTTAAATGGGTCCCCCCGGAAACGGGAGCCCGTTTTTTTGGTTCCTACCCCCGTTTTTTGGTTCCTACCCCCGGTGTCGCGCTTAAAGGGGTCCCCCCGGAAACGGGGGCCCGTTTTTTTGGTTCCTACCCCCGATTTTTGGTTCCTACCCCCGGTGTCGCGCTTAAAAGGGTCCCCCCGGAAACGGGTGCAAGTTTTTTTGGTTCCTACCCCCGTTTTTTGGTTCCTACCCCCGGTGTCGCGCATAAATGGGTCCCCCCGGAAACGGGGGCCCGTTTTTTTGGTTCCTACCTCCGTTTTTTGGTTCCTACCCCTGGTGTCGCGCTTAAAGGTGTCCCCCCCGGAAACGGGGGCCCGTTTTTTTGGTTCCTACCCCCGTTTTTTGGTTCCTACCCCCGGTGTCGCGCTCAAATGGGTCCCCCCGGAAACGGTGGCCCGTTTTTTTGGTTCCTACCCCCGTTTTTTGGATCCTACCGCCGGTGTCCCGCTTCAATGGGTCCCCACGGAAACGGGGGCCCGTTTTTTTGGTTCCTACCCCGTTTTTCGGTTCCTACCCCCGGTGTCGCACTTAAATGGGTCCCCCCGGAAACGGGGGCCCGTTTTTTTGGTTCCTACCCCGTTTTTCGGTTCCTACCCCCGGTGTCGCACTTAAATGGGTCCCCCCGGAAACGGGGGCCCGTTTTTTTGGTTCCTAACCCCGTTTTTTGGTTCCTACCCCCGGTGTCGCGCATAAATGGGTCCCCCCGTAAACGGGGGCCCTTTTTTTTGGTTCCTACCCCCGTTTTTTGGTTCCAACCCCTGGTGTCGCGCTTAAAGGGGTCCCCCCGGAAACGGGGGCCCGTTTTTTTGGTTCCTACCCCAGTTTTTTGGTTCCTACCCCCGGTGTCGCGCTTAAATGGGTCCCCCCGGAAAAGGGGGCCCGTTTTTTTGGTTCCTACCCCCGTTTTTTGGTTCCTACCCCCGGTGTCGCGCTTAAATGGGTCTCCCCGGAAAAGGGGGCCCGTTTTTTTGGTTCCTACCCCCGTTTTTTGGTTCCTAGCCCCGGTGCCGCGCTTAAATGGGTCCCCCCGGAAACGGGGGCCCGTTTTTTTGGTTCCTACCCCCGTTTTTTGGTTCCCACCCCCGGTGTCGCGCTTAAATGGGTCCCCCCGGAAACGGGGGCCCGTTTTATTGGTTCCTACCCCCGTTTTTTGGTTCCTACCCCCCGGTGTTGCGCTTAAATGGGTCCCCACGGAAACGGGGGCACGTTTTTTTGGTTCCTACCCCCGTTTTTTGGTTCCTACCCCCGGTGCCGCGCTTAAATGGGTCCCCCTGGAAACGGGGGCCCTTTTTTTTGGTTCCTACCCCCGATTTTTGGTTCCTACCCCCGGTGTCGCGCTTAAATGGGTCCCCCCGGAAACGGGTGCCCGTTTTTTTGGTTCCTACCCCTATTTTTTGGTTCCTACCCCCGGTGTCGCGCATAAATGGGTCCCCCCGGAAACGGGGGCCCGTTTTTTTGGTTCCTACCCCCGTTTTTTGGTTCCTACCCCTGGTGTCGCGCTTAAATGGGTCTCCCCGGAAAAGGGGGCCTGTTTTTTTGGTTCCTACCCCCGTTTTTTGGTTCCTACCCCCGGTGTCGCGCTTAAATGGGTCCCCCCGGAAACGGGGGCCCGTTTTTTTGGTTCCTACCCCCGTTTTTTGGATCCTAACCCCGGTGTCGCGCTTTAATGGGTCCCCCCGGAAACGGGGGCCCTTTTTTTGGTTCCTACCCCCGTTTTTTGGTTCCTACCCCCGGTGTCGCGCTTAAATGGGTCCCCCCGGAAACGGGGGCCCATTTTTTTGGTTCCTACCCCCGTTTTTTGGTTCCTACCCCCGGTGTCGCGCTCAAATGGGTCCCCCCGGAAACGGGGGCCCGTTTTTTTGGTTCCTACCCCCATTTTTTGGATCCTACCCCCGGTGTCGCGCTTAAGTGGGTCCCCCTGGAAACGGGGGCCCGTTTTTTTGGTTCCTACCCCCGTTTTTTGGATCCTAACCCCGGTGTCGCGCTTTAATGGGTCCCCCCGGAAACGGGGGCCCTTTTTTTGGTTCCTACCCCCGTTTTTTGGTTCCTACCCCTGGTGTCGCGCTTAAATGGGTCCCCCCGGAAACAGGAGCCCGTTTTTTTGGTTCCTACCCCCGTTTTTTGGTTCCTACCCCCGGTGTCGCGCTTAAAGGTGTCCCCCCGGAAACGGGGGCCCGTTTTTTTGGTTCCTACCCCCGTTTTTTAGTTCCTACCCCTGGTGTCGCGCTTAAAGGTGTCCCCCCGGAAAAGGGGCCCGTTTTTTTGGTTCCTACCCCCGTTTTTTGGTTCCTACCCCCGGTGTCGCGCTCAAATTGGTCTCCCCGGAAACGGGGGCCCGTTTTTTTGGTTCCTACCCCCGTTTTTTGGATCCTACCGCCGGTGTCCCGCTTAAATGGGTCCCCACGGAAACGGGGGGCCGTTTTTTTGGTTCCTACCCCTGTTTTTTGGTTCCTACCCCCGGTGTCGCCCTTAAATGGGTCCCCCTGGAAACGGGGGCCCGTTTTTTTGGTTCCTACCCCGTTTTTCGGTTCCTACCCCCGGTGTCGCGCTTAAATGGGTCCCCCGGAAACGGGGGCCCGTTTTTTTGTTTCCTACCCCCGTTTTTTGGTTCCTACCCCCGGTGTAGCGCTTAAATGGGTCCCCCCGGAAACGGGGGCCCGTTTTTTTGTTTCCTACCCCCGTTTTTTGGTTCCTACCCCCGGTGTCGCGCTTAAATGGGTCCCCCCGGAAAAGGGGGCCCGTTTTTTTGGTTCCTACCCCCGTTTTTTGGTTCCTACCCCCGGTGTCGCGCTTAAATGGGTCTCCCCGGAAAAGGGGGCCCGTTTTTTTGGTTCCTACCCCCGTTTTTTGGTTCCTAGCCCCGGTGCCGCGCTTAAATGGGTCCCCCCAGAAACGGGGGCCCGTTTTTTTGGTTCCTACCCCCGTTTTTTGGTTCCCACCCCCGGTGTCGCGCTTAAATGGGTCCCCCCGGAAACGGGGGCCCGTTTTTTTGGTTCCTACCCCCGTTTTTTGGTTCCTACCCCCCGGTGTTGCGCTTAAATGGGTCCCCACGGAAACGGGGGCACGTTTTTTTGGTTCCTACCCCCGTTTTTTGGTTCCTACCCCCGGTGCCGCGCTTAAATGGGTCCCCCTGGAAACGGGGGCCCTTTTTTTTGGTTCCTACCCCCGATTTTTGGTTCCTACCCCCGGTGTCGCGCTTAAATGGGTCCCCCCGGAAACGGGTGCCCGTTTTTTTGGTTCCTACCCCTATTTTTTGGTTCCTACCCCCGGTGTCGCGCATAAATGGGTCCCCCCGGAAACGGGGGCCCGTTTTTTTGGTTCCTACCCCCGTTTTTTGGTTCCTACCCCTGGTGTCGCGCTTAAATGGGTCTCCCCGGAAAAGGGGGCCTGTTTTTTTGGTTCCTACCCCCGTTTTTTGGTTCCTACCCCCGGTGTCGCGCTTAAATGGGTCCCCCCGGAAACGGGGGCCCGTTTTTTTGGTTCCTACCCCCGTTTTTTGGATCCTAACCCCGGTGTCGCGCTTTAATGGGTCCCCCCGGAAACGGGGGCCCTTTTTTTGGTTCCTACGCCCGATTTTTGGTTCCTACCCCCAGTGTCGCGCTTAAATGGGTCCCCCCGGAAACGGGTGCAAGTTTTTTTGGTTCCTACCCCCGGTGTCGCGCGTAAATGGGTCCCCCCGGAAACGGGGGCCCGTTTTTTTGGTTCCTACCCCCGTTTTTTAGTTCCTACCCCTGGTGTCGCGCTTAAAGGTGTCCCCCCGGAAAAGGGGCCCGTTTTTTTGGTTCCTACCCCCGTTTTTTGGTTCCTACCCCCGGTGTCGCGCTCAAATTGGTCTCCCCGGAAACGGGGGCCCGTTTTTTTGGTTCCTACCCCCGTTTTTTGGATCCTACCGCCGGTGTCCCGCTTAAATGGGTCCCCACGGAAACGGGGGGCCGTTTTTTTGGTTCCTACCCCTGTTTTTTGGTTCCTACCCCCGGTGTCGCCCTTAAATGGGTCCCCCTGGAAACGGGGGCCCGTTTTTTTGGTTCCTACCCCGTTTTTCGGTTCCTACCCCCGGTGTCGCGCTTAAATGGGTCCCCCGGAAACGGGGGCCCGTTTTTTTGTTTCCTACCCCCGTTTTTTGGTTCCTACCCCCGGTGTAGCGCTTAAATGGGTCCCCCCGGAAACGGGGGCCCGTTTTTTTGGTTCCTACCCCGTTTTTCGGTTCCTACCCCCGGTGTCGCACTTAAATGGGTCCCCCCGGAAACGGGGGCCCGTTTTTTTGGTTCCTACCCCGTTTTTCGGTTCCTACCCCCGGTGTCGCACTTAAATGGGTCCCCCCGGAAACGGGGGCCCGTTTTTTTGGTTCCTAACCCCGTTTTTTGGTTCCTACCCCCGGTGTCGCGCATAAATGGGTCCCCCCGTAAACGGGGGCCCTTTTTTTTGGTTCCTACCCCCATTTTTTGGTTCCAACCCCTGGTGTCGCGCTTAAAGGGGTCCCCCCGGAAACGGGGGCCCGTTTTTTTGGTTCCTACCCCAGTTTTTTGGTTCCTACCCCCGGTGTCGCGCTTAAATGGGTCTCCCCGGAAAAGGGGGCCCGTTTTTTTGGTTCCTACCCCCGTTTTTTGGTTCCTAGCCCCGGTGCCGCGCTTAAATGGGTCCCCCCGGAAACGGGGGCCCGTTTTTTTGGTTCCTACCCCCGTTTTTTGGTTCCCACCCCCGGTGTCGCGCTTAAATGGGTCCCCCCGGAAACGGGGGCCCGTTTTATTGGTTCCTACCCCCGTTTTTTGGTTCCTACCCCCGGTGTTGCGCTTAAATGGGTCCCCACGGAAACGGGGGCACGTTTTTTTGGTTCCTACCCCCGTTTTTTGGTTCCTACCCCCGGTGCCGCGCTTAAATGGGTCCCCCTGGAAACGGGGGCCCTTTTTTTTGGTTCCTACCCCCGATTTTTGGTTCCTACCCCCGGTGTCGCGCTTAAATGGGTCCCCCCGGAAACGGGTGCCCGTTTTTTTGGTTCCTACCCCTATTTTTTGGTTCCTACCCCCGGTGTCGCGCATAAATGGGTCCCCCCGGAAACGGGGGCCCGTTTTTTTGGTTCCTACCCCCGTTTTTTGGTTCCTACCCCTGGTGTCGCGCTTAAATGGGTCTCCCCGGAAAAGGGGGCCTGTTTTTTTGGTTCCTACCCCCGTTTTTTGGTTCCTACCCCCGGTGTCGCGCTTAAATGGGTCCCCCCGGAAACGGGGGCCCGTTTTTTTGGTTCCTACCCCCGTTTTTTGGATCCTAACCCCGGTGTCGCGCTTTAATGGGTCCCCCCGGAAACGGGGGCCCTTTTTTTGGTTCCTACCCCCGTTTTTTGGTTCCTACCCCTGGTGTCGCGCTTAAAGGGGTCCCCCCGGAAACGGGGGCCCATTTTTTTGGTTCCTACCCCCGTTTTTTGGTTCCTACCCCCGGTGTCGCGCTCAAATGGGTCCCCCCGGAAACGGGGGCCCGTTTTTTTGGTTCCTACCCCCATTTTTTGGATCCTACCCCCGGTGTCGCGCTTAAGTGGGTCCCCCTGGAAACGGGGGCCCGTTTTTTTGGTTCCTACCCCGTTTTTTGGTTCCTACCCCCGGTGTCGCGCTTAAATGGGTCCCCCGGAAACGGGGGCCCGTTTTTTTGGTTCCTACCCCCGTTTTTTCGTTCCTACCCCCGGTGTCGCGCTTAAATGGGTCTCCCCGGAAAACGGGGCCCGTTTTTTTGGTTCCTACCCCCGTTTTTTGGTTCCTACCCCCGGTGTCGCGCTTAAATGGGTCCACCCGGAAACGGGGGCCTGTTTTTTTGGTTCCTACCCCCGTTTTTTGGATCCTAACCCCGGTGTCGCGCTTTAATGGGTCCACCCGGAAACGGGGGCCTGTTTTTTTGGTTCCTACCCCCGTTTTTTGGATCCTAACCCCGGTGTCGCGCTTTAATGGGTCCCCCCGGAAACGGGGGCCCTTTTTTTGGTTCCTACCCCCGTTTTTTGGTTCCTACCCCTGGTGTCGCGCTTAAATGGGTCCCCCCGGAAACAGGA